>NC_056751.1:504504120-504676620 GCF_019279795.1 Protopterus annectens | reverse complement strand
GAGACAGCTTTAAAAAAAGCAACGGGGAATCTCCATTGCTTTTTTTAAAGCTGTCTCGCTATGTTAAACTCATTTAACAAAGCGAGACAGTTTTGAAAAAAAAGCAATGGAGAAAGCAAGATTTCCGTTGCTTTTTACAAACTGTCTCGCTATGTTAAACTCGCCTAACATAGCAAGACAGTGTGAAGCAACCGAGATTTTGCGTTCTCCGTTGCTGTAAAAGTGTTATAGTAATGGAAAAAGTCCGGGCGACTGGACCTTTTTCTATTACTATAACTCTGATTTACAACATGCACACTGACCAATCAGCGTGCACGTTTTTGAATATTAATTGGGGGTCGTTGTATAATACTCAATAATTCACCTTGAACTAGTGCCTGACAGTGCCCAAAACACTTCATCTAACAGTCTTTTTGGAGCCTTAAGAAATGGAACGTTTCACATAAAATAATCTGTTTCCGGCCTTTTTCTACTGTGATGGTTGTGTTCCTCCGCAGTTAACACATGCATTGTAGCACGTTACGGCTAGAGTCCCACTATACATTTTCCAGCACAAATTTCAAAAGAATGTGGGTCTTTTGTAAAGTTTTGCAAAGCTTAAGGAGACACCACCATAAATCAACTCTCTCTCTCTCTGTGTCAGCAATATAGGAATAGCGTGGAATACATCCACAGGTTTTAATAAGGGCTCCCATATACTGAAAGGTATCCCGTTATGTGCGAGTATATGATTATAGATAACATATATATATATATATATATATATATATATATATATATATATATATATATATATATATATACACACACACACACACACACACACACACACACAGATAGACAGATATATATATATATATATATATATATATATATATATATATATATATATATAATTTGTTTGTGTCTTTCGGCTTTTCCTGGTTAGGGGTCGCCACAGCGGAACTCCAGCCCGTTAATGATTGGCAGTAGATTTTTACGTACTGGCTTGTCGGGCCTAACGCACAACCTTCAACGAAGGAACGCCCATTCACACATGTCGCTACACAGAAGACGCTCTGAGAATCGAATGGGCAACGTCTGTGAGGCGACAACGCTACCGCAGCACCACCACCGCAGATATATGTGTGTGTGTGTATATATATATATATATATATATATATATATATATATATATATATATATATATATATATAAAATCTGGTGTTCCAGACTGAATCGAATGCAGACAATGTTAACATCAGCATGCTTATGTGCATGCTTCAACACTTGATCTCAGAACAAGCAAAATTACAAACGTTTGTATTTTTTTTTTTCAGCAGGCAAGTGCGCCTGCATCCCCATATCCCCTGCTAATTATATATACTAATTCCAGGATCACAAAATCCCCAGGGAAAGGGCATACTCACCCAACTCAGGAAACTGCTCATCTCCCAACTGGCAACCAGCTGCTTTGTCACTAAAAATGGAGGTTGAATAAAACTTAAAAAATAGACCAATGCCAGTATACCCATATTTTATAAATATATACCACACACACGTATTTAGACACTTCTCACCACTTTTTTATTGTCTATGCAATGCTAATGCAGTTAGAGTACAATTTTGTAGTTCATTGTATGCCAAAATGACACGAAGAGGTCTGCCATACTGATAAATATTAAATTTTACAACACCCTATCTTCCCCAAAGGTGGGCATCACAGTCAGGTCACAGTTGCTTTGTCTCTGAATACAGGCTGGAACTGCTGTGAATTTTTTTGCGCGTCTATCAAGGGTGTCGGTATATCTTTTGGTAAACCATTTCTTCTGGTAAGATTTTGCACTTGGTTATAAACTGGTAAAATTGTGAAATATGGCACACCAGCTGGCACTTTTGTTTAAAGCACAGTTTTAACTGACCTAGGAGTCTTTGCTTTTACTAATAATCTGTGACAGAAAACTCAGATGAAAATTTAGCAGTCTCAATAAGTTCCTTAACAACTGAATCTGCATGTCAGCTAAAAAAGGCAGTTACTTTTGTTAATGCCATGACACAAACAGATTCTCCTCCACCCTCCACTACTCAGCGACTTGTAGATAATTTTATCAGTCACATTATTCTGTCACAGAGACTAAGTAACATTCAAAACAAGCAAAAAAGGTCACACAAGAAAGCCACACAGGCAAAAAACAGAAAGACTCTTAGGCAAGCCACAGACTCCACTCTGCAGTACTTTAGACTTCCTATGAAAAAAAGGACCATGGGATATATGCACATGATCCCTACAGGACTTAAGGGTTCTAGCTCCATGAATTATGAATGCTCCCTGACTTTTTAAATCTTAAACATTTTTTACATGGATTTCCAGCCAGGAAAACTGTGTGCACTGAGAATGCAAACCTGTAAAGACCATCAGTGTGGGAACCAATTACTGTGTGCAAAGGAAATTTTAAATCATGGGGTTGGACTCCAATGAAAAAAGCAACACGATGAAAACAACGCTGCCAACTTGTCAGTCATCAATTTTGTGTTCATTAACCCTTTACACACCAAGTCTTGCCTCTGTACCCATACCTTTGTACACATTTAAAAGAAAAAAAATACTAACAGTGGTCAGCAAATGTGCTCGATTCAAATCAGCTGTAGTCAGTGCCTTTGAAATGAACTCTCAGGCTTTTACATTAAGCAGCAATAAAGCATTATAAAATTGAGGTCTGTATCAAGCTAGAATCAGAAACAATTTTTTTATGAAACATTACTTTTTCAAATGTATCAGCAAAGTAAGTGGCTGGAATACTATCTGGAACATTACCAAGGGAAGCTACAAGTCCTACAAAGTGCACCATTCCCTAGCTTGTTTAATGTTGCAGTCTGCAGATGAAGGCCAATGGTATCCAAAACCTGGGAATGCATGAAGTAGCTCCTTTACTGCTTGAGTAAGCACTGTGCAATACTTAACCACACTGTGCTGCATTAATTCCCAAGGTTTGTTTGCAACTTAGCTTATTCTACTTGGGGAAACATGTTTTATTAAACTAATGCAACAACACCTTACATGGTGAATAAGCATTAGACATAATGGGCCTCTACAACCGAATTTGTAATGAGCATAGGCCAACTACGCAGCAGCCTAGGGCACCTCTCTAACAGGGGCTCTTTGCCAGTAATCTGGATGATGTAGTAGGCTAGAATGGGGTACAGGGTGGTGTTGGGGGGGGTGCTGTGGAGACCTTTTGCGTAGGGCACCAGTTTACCAAAGGCTGGCCCTGGAAAAAGAAAATGTTTTGCACAATTGTGTTTAAGGGTGTGCCTGTCAGTTTCAGTTACATATGTTCATGTGTTGTTGCATATATAACATTTATGCAACTACTACACATTTTGCTTCCAGCACACTACTGTACATTATACTTGCCACTTCCACGCTAGTTTTGTCATTTTAAATGTACAGAGACAGTTTTGTTATGTTAAAATGCACCTTCTCCATGGAATGTATTTGAGTATTAAACCCAAGACAATACTGCATTTAGACACCTATAACCTAACGCAATACCTCAAGGGCACTGCAGAATGCTTCATGCAAGTAAGCTGTACCCTATGCATAGCCAACTGACAGGATATTTTAAAGTGTGACATTAAACTAAGTGGAGGTCTGCTATGCAGTTACTTAACCAACCGAGCACAGGAAGTGGATTTTCAGTTTGTGGCCAACAACCACACAAAGGCATCCTCTGTGTGATGTCAACACTACAATGGAACAATCTGCGCTTACCTCACCTCTTTTCTTACCCAATTCAGACTTGCTTCGGAATATAAACATTTAAACAGCAACGAACTGTCAACATATATTTTGCATCAAACCAGCAATACTGAGAGGTTGGCTGGGTAAAAAATAATTTTCAAGGCTGCATAAATATAGAGAAGCTCAACATTTTCAAGAAAGTGGGGGGGTAGAGATCTCTGAACAAAACGTTATTAGTTTCCATAAGCATTACTCCTCCACAGAGCACAAAGTCATACACTGGATAACAGAATATCTAAATGTTGCACATGCAACTATAGATGGCTTCATAGCCTTGTGCACACATTTTAAAACATCCAGTTCTGTTGACACCCTTCAGCTTTGTGAACAGATTTCAAAATTGTCATTCACTCTTACTAATATCTTTACTAATACATGGATCTTTTCCTTGTTCTAAATTGGAAGAACAAAAAATGAAATGTTTAATTAAGAACCTAATAAGCATGTCAAGCTTTCACAAATGCCAGACCCACAAATCACAGAGCTCAAACAGAACAGGGACACCAAACACACAGTTATAAATTGGCTACTTAAGTGCATCTGACCAAATGCACTCTGGTATGCCCAGTTGTCAGTAACAAACACTCATCTGCAAATCAAAAACAGTAAAGCTGCATCTTCTCCATATCTAAAGAGAAATGTACAGGTAATACATTTCCTCAACTTGCAGAAGTCCAGCATCAAGGTTTGTCTGCAAAGATGACCCATCCCATAAGGGACAGCAGGAAGGTATCAAGGAGGATCCTCTTTATACTTCAAGAAAGTAGAAATGTATCAATTATATCCAATATCCAGATGGCAACCCTTCCTGACGGGTCCTACAGTGGAATCTCAAACAATACATTTTATGTAGTTATAATAAGATACCTGGGTACTCCCCACAACAAACACACAAAAATGCCTCTTCTGTGAGGATACACTTATTTTAACTGTTAATTTTCCACAAATATAATAGCCATATTGCTCTGTAACAACTACTGTCTTCTGCCAACAAACCACATCAATAATCATTCAAAAGTTATAAATGGTCTTTGTTTTCATATATTGCCTGCCACCAAAAAATGATAGCCACTTTCTGTACTTATGCCCCATAGAGAAAATAGCACACACTAAACTAAAAGTAGTATATTTCAACTTGCTGATGTTAAACATACACACTACTCCTTAACAAGCCACATCATTTTTATCTACCAGTAATCTTGTAACTGCCCTGTTCTTTTGTGTATAGCATGCTTCCTTAACCCCACCCTAAAACATCTGTAACCTACTCCTGTCACCACCTATGATGGCTGAATTTGACGAAAGTGAAACAAAGACCATGGTAATGTGGTCATCCAGTTCCCCAGACCTGTACATATGGGACCATCACCACAAATTAGTTGTACCAATAACCTTTTTCTCTGAATCATAACTGCCACTGCCCTCTGCCTTCATTCACAGTCTGCTCGTCAAAACAAGACAGCCATTTCATTTCTGCTTTTCAGCTGTGAAGGAAATGGCACAATGACTTCAATAATGTATTATTCATAGGCACATGCACTGTCCCCATGCAAGTCATCTCACCTAGCTGCCTTGTAGTTTCACACACAGGCTCCCTACCTGCCCTCCAAAACACAGTCATGTGTACCCCTTAGATATTAGAATGCAATGCAAGTGAAAAGAAAAGATCATACTAATGCATTTAAACTTGTAGCTCTCAGACGCTATCCACACTAAAGCCACAGCAATGATTGGCCTACACTGTATTCATCCTAACTGACCTTTGCTTGCATCCACAGATAGCCTTCCCAAACAGATAAGTACTTCTTACAATCACCTACCAAAAGGAGTACAAAAATATTCACAGTAATGTAGTTCAGCTTCCTGCTAAAGGGCACTCCACCCCCCGCCATACCTATCAAATGTCCACAGAATATTCCATTTTACCACACATTATTGCAAAATCAATGAGGACTGAATTCACTAATAGTGACAAACATTTGAGTATGCGGTTATCACATCCTTCAGAAAAACATGCATGCCAATGCAAAACCTGTTATTCTACTTTAATGTCATAAGAACAATATTTAAAAATCTGCACTGAGTTTGGCCCTTTGTCCACAAATTAATTTTTGGTTTTGTCTAGAATTCTCATGCTAACAGGTTGACACAAATGCCTCCATTATCATATTAAAAGAATAAATAAAAAAACAGGAATGTATGTAGTCTAAACAGTGAATATTGTTACCAATGCTCATATATCCAGATTCCAGTCTGAAAATAAAGCATACACCTGAAAAAGAAAACCATCCTTAAAGACTTCAACATCTCAAGTGCCAGTATTCTCTAGTCAAATGACTACAGCTTTCCCTAAAAAAACAAACACAGGCTGCCAAGAGCTACCAATCTCAGGTGCTTAGAGGGCAAAGTAATAGGACATGGGTCAACTACTGGATGTCCTGTTACTATGTTAATAAGGCATAGCTGAGAAGTTATGCTAATAAATTGCATGATCTCTAACTTCCAAGTTACATTCTTGACTGATGCCAAGTAAAAAGATTGTCAAGAATACTTGACACCTGCACCATGGTTACAACATTGAGCCATGTATTTTCAGCTTCTGCAGGCAAGTAGGTTAAAGTTGTGAATACCTGCAGAAATTGAGAAAAGTACAATACAGCCCATGTCTCCATAACCAGAATCAAGAAATATTTTTGGCAAGAACTTGGGCACCATCATAAACAGGTTTAGGAAAGAAAAGATCCTGAGCTGGTCTCCAAGCCTTTTCTTTCTTTGACACTATAAACATTCTTGAATTAAAACCTTTCCCAACCTGGGACGGAGAAACTGGTCCTAGCTCTCTCCCTGGGACAGCATGTGATGAAGAACACGGTGGAAATAAAGAGTCTGGTCTGGTGGATGAGGAATTAACCCCTGAACAGGAAGGATTTCCTCCTACTGCATCTATAACCTTGACAGATAATCTTCAGAAACCATTTGTCTGAAACTATCTGTTACCAGAGAGAAAAGTGGAGATGCAGACTTTCTAGAAGGTAAAAGGGACGGTGTGAGTGAGATGGGTTACAAGGTCCCTTATGCAGCCATTCTGACTTGTTGGACTGTCTTTGGTTTTGGGAAGGAATTCCTGAATTCTTTTTGAATGCTCTAGCCATTTTTTCTTAAACATCTTTTTTTTTTTTTTTTTTTTTTTTTTTTTGCCAAAACTGGATGAGAGGGTTAGAAAAACCCTAATCTGGAAAAGTAGGTCTGAAAAATCTTAAGAGATTCCTAGTATCAAATTATTGCTTTCATCGCACTTTGTTAACCTCTGCAACAGAGGAACCAAAAACTAATATCCAAAGTAGAATTTAAAATCTCATTTTTCACTTCATCTGAGAGGGTCTCAGAACACAACCAAGCAAACCTCAAAACAATTCCGGTGGCCACAGCCCTGGTATCAACGGAATCATACACACACTGTAAACAAGTTGTGACTTGAGCAATAGAAGAAACTAAATTTAAAGCAGATTTTTTTTCTCCACAAGAAGAAACTGGAGAAAAAACATTCCTCATATATTCAGTTTGTCACAATCAACCAAGGTATGAGCCTGACAATTCAAAATTCTGAAAATTAGACAGAAAAGTGGAGATTCAGACAATCTCCCCCAATACTCATCAATAAACTAACCACCCTTGTCAGACATAATAGTATTGGAATTAAATAAATGTTTAGCAGCAGTAGGATTAACTAAATCTACAGCTGCTGGGTCAGGTTTGGGAAGATAATATAAAAAATTTAAAGACTGAGGGACTTGATATATTCATTCAGTCAGCCTTTTTAGGGACAGCTAGCTGACTGTCAGGAAAATTGTAGGCAGTGACACACACACGTCCTCCACAGAGGACAGAATAATGGGTGATGGTTCTGGAAATTCCTTCTGTAAGTGCTCACGGTATTGTCTGAGGGAATAAAAGCCTTCAGTGCTCTCCCACTGAAAACACTGTCTCGTTCCAGAAACCGTCTCAGAGAAAGAGAAACCCCCACAGGGAGAAATCAAAAACTGAGTTCTCTTCAGAGTCTCAATCAAAACCTGAGGAAAAAACATTGTATCTGTCCCTTAAGATACAAAATCAAGAATCCCTTCAGGGGAAAAAAAAAAAAGAAAGAAAGAAAAGGAATCCACTTTATAAAAAAGATCAACAGTCTGAATTAAACCCTGAGCCAAACCTAGTAAACTATTCCTGTCTATGGAAACTTGAGGAGTAGACACGTTTAGTTTTCCGTTTCTCTCTGGACAGGAAAAATGGGGCTAATAGTATTATTAATGGTGGCAGCAGTGTCCCCCAGGGATGAGCACAACACACTGACTTAACAGGGAAACCCTCCCAGCTCTGTCTCCCGGCAGTGACAAGTGTCTCTCTCTTGCTTACCCAGAGAGGGGAGATCAACTGCTGCAAAGGACACTATCCATACTGGCTTGTAGCTCCTACACCTGTGGGAACTGGGGTAAAAGAGGAGTGGTCTGAGAAACAAGCTACAGCCACAGCAGAGAGTCACCCACCTGCAGCTGAGGCTAAACTGCTAGCCTGATGTAGTGGGCAAAGGCTGTTTGCTTAACTTTTTCTTTTTGTGGCAGGAAGAAAGACCAACCATGGGACCTGTAGCTTGTTCCAAGGTCAAGCAGAAAATGGTGCCCCTTTCCCAAGCAAAACAGGCAGCAAAAGGTGGTAAAGACGGCCTTTAAAAATCACCTTTTCACATAAAAACACTAAAAAACACAATTTTATTTTTGGCTGTCAAAAGTGTTTAAACACAATTTCACCACAGAAAGAATTTTTTCAATTACTTTAAACAACTTTTAAACTGACAGGAAAAAAATATCACTCATGTAAAAGTACAGTTAACTCTTGTGACAATCTGTTAAAACATACACTCCTAGCTTAAAACTAAACTTTACTAGACAGGAAAGTATAATGAAAACCATTTCAATAAAAGTGGCAGTTCTTACCTCTAAGGGAACTTGTCTACCAAAAAAAAAAAAAAGAACACAAGCAGACCGTTGAACCTCAAAAGTGTCAGGGGAACATCCTCTTCAGCAGCAGGAAAGCTCTGAAGGGCTTAGGGCACACTCCTGTCCTTTTACTCGGGTTAAATCAAGCTGACTGACTGGGTGTGTGGAAGGTGCCTTAATGCACTGGAAGCTGGCCAACAGCTATATGGGTTACAGCCTGCCAAGTATATAACAAAGACTAATACTGCAGCAGTCATCAAAATGATGAATATTATTGTACTGCATTGTAGGAATCCATGTGGCAAACTTGGCTGCAAATCAAAATTTTTCAACAGGTCTGTATAAGGATTTTTTTCCCCCCACTCAAGTACCCAGTGAAAAACAGACAACTGCCTCTTGGACTGCTTCTATACATCTGTCAGTAAATCCAAAATAACTTAATATACTGAAGCCTGGATTTTAGCTAATGAAATTAAAACCTGTTTTTCTGGTCAAAGAACTCCGTTTTTGTACTTCACATATGCTCTTTTTTAAATCATTTGGCTTTTCAGCAGATCACACCGGCCACTTCATAAAAGTGCACAAGGACTGGAAGTTGGTAAGGCTGTCACCATTTGATGTTGAGTCTATGTCAAGCAAAGTTGCTCAGTAGCACTCCTCAAGAAAAATCTTGATGAGTGGATGGGAAATAGGAAATACACCCCGGGGATCACTTCTGTGGCTCTACTCAACAGGGGCACAGGAAATTAACTTTCTTGGGTGGCGTAAACCAGGGAACCTTGTTGGCTAGGCTTACTTACGCCCTTGGGCTGATAGCCTAGTACCTACCTATGAAACTATGATGCTTAGGAACAGTAAAAACTTAAGAAATACAGGCCAGTTAGTTGAGTAGTGCTGGCTGGTGCAAAGTCATGAAGAGAATTCCAAGAGAAAAAGCTGGCTGCTTTCCAGGGAGAGAAAAAAAATCACAGCAATCCACATGTCGGGAAGAGCTATCAACTGGACCTAACCAAGCTTTATTAAAATGCTGGTACACAATACAAAACATTTATTCCCTATTACACTCATTTTGTGGATGATGTTTTTTTAAGTTTGGATGGGACCGGTAAATATACTTTCTGATTTTGCTGAATATTTGCATCAAACTACTTTGTTTTTCAGGTTTACCATAAATTATGTCCAACACTTTTGATTTCTTAGATGTGTAGGTAACTATTAATGTCTAAGGGCCTTAATACTTGCTTATATAAGAAACCCTGTAAAAAAAAAAAGTTAATGTTTTGCATCGTAGCAGTGTGCATCAAGAACAAACACATAGGAATGTGCTAAACGGGCAATTTTACAGACTTGCTAGATTAAATAAGGATGATGAACCTATGTTACAAGCTTCTCATAAGTTAAACTGCAAGTTTCTACACAGAGGTTATGCGGAGAAAGACTAATGAAGCCAGTGGAGAGATTTGAATCATAGAAAAAACTCTGTTAAACCTTATTTTTCTAAGCAAAATGAGGTTAGCTCACCTAGATCTAATAAGTCTGATGGTCTTAGGATAACATTTTCTAATGAAATTCATCCGATATGTAATATTAGAAGAACTGGTATATCTTGATAACGGAGGATACATACAGGACACACCTATGTGAGACTCCTCAGTTTTACTTTAGGATCAATCGATCTTTAAAAAGAATTCATTATTATAAACAGATCGGATAGAGTACAGACCTATGGTTGGAAGTCTTGTAGCATGTGTAAGTTTATTAAGAGTGATTCTAATTTTGTGAATCCACTTACTAATCAAATATATAGATTTCATTTTTACGTGGATTGCAAGAGAAGCAATTTAATTTACTTGGCAACCTATAAGCTGTGCAAAAGTTTTAAATGTTGGCAAAATGAATCGTATGTTGAAGGATCGGATTAGAGAGCATATACGAGATATTAGAAAGGGAGATTCTAATAACGCTCTTTCAAAAGGTATTCTTGAGACTAGTAATGAGTATGTTTTTGAATTTATAGATTTACAACTGTAGGAGGTAAATATCAGAGTTGGTCATACTAAGTTCCAAACATTCCATATGTGTCCAAAGTGGATCTTGGAATTACAAGCAGACAGGGTGTGGGTTTCCAAAGTAGATCTTGGAATTGAAAGCAGACAGGGCTTTGAGTTTAAATGAGACTGTGCCTTTAAGGCCAGTCCTTAGATCATGTGCTTTAGTCATTTTGTTTTTGAAACACTGTACTTAAGTAATTTTGTACTTGTAACAATATGGTTTGATGAAGCGCCTAGTCCTGGTGTGAAAGCACTTAACCTTTTTTCTATGCTGTTTCTCAAATGCATTGATGTTATGCCATGTTAGCAGTTTTTTTCATTTTTATTCAAGTTTTATAAAAATGTTACCTGAATGGTTGGCAAAGGAGCAAGGGTAGACAAGGTGTTAAGGGACTGTACAGTAGGATTTTGACTCTTACTACAAGATCTGCAAAAAACTGCAAGGATCAGAACTAGGGCCAAGAATGAGGAAGAAGGATGTAGCATGGCTGGAGGGTGTGAGAAGAGTGGCTTGTCATGACAGGGAAGATGTCAGGAATAACGGAATTGACTAGAAAAGTACAAGTGAAAGTTCTGGATTCAGTGCTATTCACTGTGCTCACTTTCAAGTACATTTTATGAAACACAGGAAAAAGCTCACTCTCTTTACTGATAATAAATCATGGCTGCTGTAATGCAGGAAGTAAAAAAGGCTGATCAGGTGGGTAGAAACATGGTAATTAAGCTCAAGGCAAAGTTGTGAAGGTGGGTCATAAAACTGGTATGTAGTATCACCTGTGGGAGTGGAACAGATGGCATCAGTGCAGGAAAAGAACCTGGGGAGGTTTCTCATACTTGACCTTGACCAAGAGGAGCAGTAAGAGAAGGCCAAGGCCACAGCAGTAAACAAAGTGCCAGAGTAGAGATTCCAGAATCAAAGAAACAATATACGCACACTACCAGCCATTCCTACAGCACCTTGGGAAAGCATGCAGTTCAGGAGGCCATACAAGCAGAGGGAAATCAGGTGGCTGGAAGGAGTTGAAGAAGAAAAAGTGACAGAAGAATGTGTGGTACGAACTGAGTAGAGGAGGAGCCAGAATTCTTCTTACTAGAAATAAGAGAAAAAAATGGAAATATTATGCAAGTGCTTAAGGCCATATTACGGAAATGTTAATGTATCACCATGAACAACAATGATTGGAAAACATCCACAGAAAACTGACTGTAGAGGCCACTTACCCCTAGCATCTACTTCAATTAAAAGTTTTGAGGATCCCCAGAATAGACTGCTGGAATGGGTAGTACACAGGATATGTACACATATACTCATGAGAGTACAGGATAGGCTAAGAAAGGAAGGGAATTAGAATGGATACATAGTTAAATGCCTTAAAAGGGTAGACTACACAAGCACAAAATATTATAAAATAAAATAGTGAAGAAGCAGGCACATTATGTGAAGCACTTGACTCCCAATACTTTATCATGCACCTCTCACCTCTTTTTGGTGATCCTCAGAATGCTGAAACCTTCCACCCTCTCCCATCTCACAATGCCACCTCTAACAAGCAGAAGGAGTCAAGGAAGGATTCAAAGGCCCTACTGTACAGCACTCCTAAATTATGATTTAGTCCTGCTTTGCTGGCTGAAGACCACACAGGCACTCCACAGGCATGGAAAGCTTATTCCTGCACATTTCTTTTGCACTGAACTGCAGGACTCGTGCCTACTGCAAGGTGGGCTTCTGAACACTGTTCGCATGAGTAAAGAAGTGGGGATATTAATGGCAGTGCCACCCCTTAACCAATGTATGGTTACACCTGGGTGGGCCACCTATATGCAACTCCCAAAAGCTCAAAACTAATTTAGACCAGGTACTCTGCTACAGTGAAAGATAATCCCTTTAGCTAAATCAGCGTCAGAAGATACTGTATAAAAGTGGAAGAAAAATGGTAATGTTTATATGAATGGCCAAACTGTAGCAACAAATACCATGTATTCAAGATATTGTGCTATTTCTTTTGCACTTATTCGGTTTAAAATGGCCTCCTAAATTTTTGATGCATGAACTATTTTTGTAAAAGACAGCAATGTTTTAACATAATCAAGTAACAGTTCTGTTTGACAACAGCTCATGCAGACAGGTGCTTCAGGTCCTCTACAGCTCTGACTGTACAAGTGAGTTTCTGATTTCATTGTGAGCATCTCTCATAGTAAAAGAAGTGGTTGTACATTTCCGCATTCATGACTCTATACATAAACTATGATTACCACTTCAATATGTTAGACACTTCTAGGCTACCTGTAGTACAACAGCAGTTTCGACTGCTAAAGACAACTCTCTAACTTTTATCAGCCTTTTCATTTTTAGTAGTTATGTTTTTCACATATATCACTTTTATTTGTAGTTTGAGTCTAAATTTACTTACAGTCAACAATAGTGTGCTCGATTATCACATAATCGATTTTTTAAAGGCTTGTATTCCCTTCTCTGGATCTGAAAAATCTCTATACTGGAGTAAAACTGCCAACATGTGTGTATTTAATAAAGGGGCTCAGGAAATTAGGTTCACAGTAGCCAGTTTAGTTTCTACCCTACTGTCTATTTTTCATCTTTACTCCACTTTCAACTCACATGCGCACACACGCACACTGTTTAACCCCTCATTTTTAACTAAGTTTGTCTACTTCAGCTTCTCCTCCCAAATAAATACTGTACCCCACTTTCTGAAAACACAATGGCCAATCTGAACACAGCATTCAGATTAGGGTAGAGAATGTATCCAATCTTAATTCATCCCAAGGCTATCTGCTAATAGGTCAAACAAAATATAAAGAAAAATGGATTGAGCCAATTTCTTGAGCAGGTGAGCCTACTGGATACAATTCTCTCTCTTTTCAAGAGGGACCTGGGAACACTGTGGTTAAGCGACTTGTACAGTAAGCAAATAAAGGTGGAAGGTCTCAAGACATGTCATACGAAGCAGCTCATTAACAGCCCAAAGCTTTAGTCCTCTGCACTAACTGCCACATATCCAATCCTTTACCTCCACTCTCTGAAAAACATACCCACCAGTCTGAAAACAGCATTCAAAACAGAATACAGAAAGCAACCAATCTTAATTGGACCCAAGGCTACCTGCTGACTATACAGCCAACCTTTTATCACCTGGTATCCCTCTACTGGCTACTGTACCCACCCTCCCACCTCCCCATACTGTTTTATCCTATACAAGCATATTAATGGTTTCAATATAAAATAGATATAATGCAGTCTAAACACAAAAGCACTTATCAGGAATAAAGCTTGTTGGAGTAAATCAGAAGTCTCCGACACACATTATATATAACTTTAAGGAATTTAATAACGCTCACATGTATTAATGCCACTTGCATTTTCAAATAAACACAAAAGTACATATACTGTATGTAGGGTAATTTGTGAAAAATTTGCACTAGAGTCAGCTTGTTGACAAACACATTTCTGAAAAATCAGACAGCAAACAAACAAACGTTCACCTTACTGGTGGTTTTTTTCACAAAACAGTAACATTTTATATTTAGATTCAGTATTAGCTTTCTAACAGATCGCTGGTGGAATAATTAGCAAAATAATAAAATAATTGAGTCCTCCAGGCAGCAGAGTAGATCCCTTCCCCAATTTCAACAAAAGGGAACAAACAAGCAGCTTCACTTTCAATTCAGGCAGTAATTGAAAACAAATGGCTTCTCCACACATGGGTCATGTTCCCTCCTGTACATGCATACCATCAGGTCTGCCTTCCTTTTAGTCTGTGCAACTCCAAGTAGAGTCTTCCTAGACACTCCTCAGACCCAAATGTCACACATCTCCTGGGAGCCATGGCACTGTACTTTAAATAACCCTGTGTGTACCCTTGCCTATTTCTAAGTTAATCTTAACGGGTCTAAAGGATTGTCTACCATTAGCCTACAAAAATTTTCCACACATATGTGATGCTCACAAACATGCCCACTTTTTTTTTTTTTTTTTTTTTTTTTTTTTAAAAGAAGCTCAACAATCTCTTTCCCATGTAAGGGAAAGCTTTCTTCCTAATATCTGGAGACAGTGTGTAATATATGTCTTTTTTCTATTACCTGTGAGAAAGACCTAGCTAGAATCTTGTTTTTTGCAAGGGGAGGGGCAGCAAACACCCCTTACACAACTCCATGATTAGGAAACACCAAGGAAGGCAGAAACTTCCCAAAACAGCTCATAGTGGTCTCAGGCAATCTTTTTCTCCTCACGGCCTGCTGATCACCAAGCACTACCATTCATTGGTCCTCTTTCACCCCTAGATGACAGCTGGTCCCGAAGCAGTCATATACAATAAAGCTGCTGGGTTTCTCTCTCAATACTCCTATCCATGCTTCTTTGGTGGCTGATGTGGGTACCCATGTCATAACAGGATGATCCTACTCTCTTCCCATGGCACCTGCATGCTCACAGACGCATCCAACCAGACAGCTGCCATTGGCCAAACTCAGATCCCATTCTCCTCAGCCAGTGCCAGAGCTATTAATGGATCTCGGCTCTTCTGCATCATAGTCAGGACTTCACTGCTTTACACCACAGAACCATGCAGGCAATCATAGCACACAAAGCAGCCATTTTAAAACTTTTCAGTTTTGATAGAACCTGGAAATATTTCAAGATCTACCTCATCTCCTTATAATCTCTTCTGAACAAGACCTTTTATGAATCAATACTGTAATCTCCAAATTATGAAAGTTCATTCAAAACATGAATTTCAGTAAAAGTCATTTTTAAGCATCTTACCTACACCAAACCACAATTAACAGTTGTGTAATTAAACAATCCTTCATTTAGTTGTGGAATTACAGGATTTACCCAAAAGTATTGTAATTTTATCAGAGGTTAGAAACTTGGAAAACATGGTATTTGTAACAAATATGTTGAATGTGCTCATTCATTTGGAGAATGAAAAGTACCCGTTTGTGCTAAAATATGCCTTCCAAGTCTCATTTCTAAAGCACATCCACTCCTTATCAATGGCTGCCATTGCTGTCTCCAAAAGCTGCAAAAGCTGTAGTGAAAGTTTTTCACCGTTAGCAGATAAGACAACACAAAAAAAGCTTTCTTTAGTAAATGAAAATGACACACTTTTTAGAGGCAGCAACTATAGCATTCATTTAACAAAGTTAGAACTGAAATCACCATGAACAGAAATGCGCAAGAAATCAACCTTAGTGTACTTTTCATTCTCACTTTAAATGGATTTACAAGAGAATCACCACACACCTTTACATCAGCTAGGGAAATACCAGTGACTTCAGTCATGCAGCACGTGACATTCAGCTGTCACAATCATGTATAAAAAATGGTCTTTATCTCACAATTTCAACTAGTGAACTTCGATTCTGTAATTACTATCTGCAAATATCTGTAAATTTCCCCAAGATAATTGTCCTTCAGTGCCTACTATCATCAGGTTCCAGATAAACACACATTTCACACAACCTCTTCAGCAAAAAAAAAAAAAAAAAAAAAAAAAAAAAAAGGATTTGACTGAAAGAGTTTGAGCATGAGCCCCCCCCCCCCCCCCCCCCCAATTACAAAATGATGATGAGAGAGACCGTTTGCTCTCCTCAATTAAGTACAACATACTGGCATCACTGCCCTCTGAGCTATGCTGAATTTCTAGCACACAGAGTATGGACCAGCTGACGTAGTAAGGCAGATACACTGCATTTCTGACAAATCATACTTGGATCATTCAACATTCTCCATGTGTTGGGACATATCACTTATTTCCACTGATCATTAACAAGCCCATTTCACAGTCTCTTCTGGCAAGGCAGCAACTCCCAGCTATTTTTCATCTCTTGTTCCAATGACCCTGTATCATGACTATTTGGTACATGAAACGCAGTAGTCACACACAAAATTCAATAAGCAGTTGTCCTCAAACCTTGGTTACTGTCACTTTACAGCAAAGGACAGGTTAAGGGTTGTGTGTGTGTGTGTGTGTGTGTGTGTGTGTATAGATTATATATATAAAAAAAAATCTATATACACACACACACACACACATATATATATATATATAGACAGATGTAAATTATATATAGATATACATGTTATATACCTTGCTCCAGCTATTCATTTAAACACACACACACAGATGTAAATTATACATAGATATACATGTTATATACCTTGCTCCAGCTATTCATACACACACAGATATATATATATATATATATATATATATATATATATATATATATATATATATATATATATATATATTTATATTGACAGATGTAAATTATATATAGACATACATGTTATATACCTTGCTCCAGCTATTCATACACACACACACACACACACACACACACACACACACACACACACACACACACACACACACACACACACACCCACGCACAGATGTAAATTATATATAGATATACACGTTATATACCTTGCTCCAGCTATTCATACAAAAGTGTGCGTGAATAAATGCATGCCCCACACGTACCTATACAATTAATTAGGTCTGCTACCTCAGGAGTTTCACTATTCTTTACTCCACACTAAGTACATAACATATACAGGATGTGTACGTACAGTCTAAACATGCCAACAAGCCATAGCTATGATAATTCACTACAAGAGTGTAGAACATGAAATTTAAGGCTACAATACCAAATCTACTCCTGAGCATCAAGAAATTCTGATGTTAAAAGGAGCCTACTCCAGTGACAGAATCTACTGAATCGCCTGTGATCCAACGTCCATACTATGTTTTTTTTTTTTTTTTTTTTTTTTTTTACAGCAGGACAGACCTCAGGAAACCTCTACAAATGAGGAACTTGCTGGGACAAACTCACACTTGGAACCATATTCTATTTTAACTGCATCAACAGGAACTTGACTTCTACTTTCAAGCAGTGAGGGCAACACACCTGCAAAAAATGTGCTGCTCCAAGGTTTACGACACACTTTGGATTCACGAATTCACTAGTAGTAGCACGCAAATGTTAAACTTTCACATAGCAGTACCACACTCCACGCTTTCTCCTCACACTAGAAAGATGAAGCAAATTTCCTTAACATAAAATAGTCACTAGCAAAGAATAAAAATCAATCTACATAAAATTCTACTTCAGAGTTACCAGGACTTGTGCAGTGACAGATCTGCAATACAGAAACAGCAGGCAGTGCACAGCTTTAAAGATATAGTTTCCCAACTGACAAAATCATCTTTAGTAAGGATGACAAAGAACCACACACTGCATGCAAAAGCGGAAAAAAAAGGACGTCTCTGAAAACTGCCCATTTACCTTCCAGAAGTTAAATGCAACGCTATTCTCTCCAAGTGCAAAAATAATGGTTGACACACTCGGCTAGCGTGCCCGTCAAAGTGACTGGACTGTAGGACTCTAACCATGAAGGAATAAATGGAAATCAATGGAGCAGACAAAAGCAAGGAGGATCAAAGCTCAGACAGGAATGGGCCAAAAAGAAAGGCAAATAAATAAATAAAAGTCAAGCCCTGCTTCCAAGAGTTAGCAGCTCTTGTTAGGCCAAGCACATGGTATGGTACAGCTGGTACCAGGCCAGAAGGTTACACAAGTAAAGAGAGCCCAACTCATGAAGCGGTATATAAACAAACAATGTCAAGAAATGTATACACAATCCACTGATGTTCATGCAGCCAGTGCAGCTCAAAGGACTGGTATATGGGGAACTTAAAAACAATCCGGGCTGCAGAGGTTTGGACTAACTGTAAGAAGTCTAGTTCAGTCAGGCAGCCCTAGGTATAGAGCACAGCAGTAATCCAAATGGGAGGATACTAGGGCATGGACCACTATGAGAAGGTCTGCGGCAGGAATAACAGGCTTAAACAGTGTGGTGCTCCTGTGACAGAGGCAGGAAGCTCGGAAAACACTTGGCATCTGGTCATTAAGTGTCAGCCTACTCTCAATGACCATACCCAATTTGTGCAACCTTGACATGGATTCGAGCTTATCACAGCAGATGATATTTAGGGGACGAGGCCAGAGCACAGGAATCCTTCAACTGGGCATTAATAGCCAGGGTTACAGTCTCAGAGGAGTCAAGTTTCTAAGCGTTAGCTGCTATTCACCCACGGATGCATTCAAAGTCTACTACTGTCAGATATAGTCCTGGAGGAAATAAAAGATAACACTGTGTCAGCAGCATAACAATGATAGCAAAAACCTCTGCTTTGAAAAGCATCTCCAAATGGCAACAAGTAAACTCCAAATAATAATGGGCTTAAAATGGAGTCCTAAAGAACACACCAGCTGACAAGGTAGGAAACAAAGTGATTTTCTCCAGACACCAGTCAATGGCAATGCCTGGAGAGGTTAACGGCAAACAAGTCCACCTCAGTATCACACCCAAGATTCTGCAATTAAGACTTCAATCAGTTCAAAAGGATTCTACAGATATCAGTGTCTAGGAACACCATGATACCCAAATGGACTAAAGCAAAACAGTAATGCTAATACCAGGTAATTGCTGATGACCCTGGTTAAGTGTAATTTCCCTACTGCATCTTGAATGATAGCTGCACTGAAATAGATCATACAGTAAACTCTCAGTTAATCAGAACTCAAGTAACCGGCACTCTCAAGAACTGGCAAAAAAAAAATATTGAAGAAATACAGTACAATCTTCATGTGTTGCAGTCCCACCCCCCCCACCCCCACCCCCACCCCCAGGAAACATACTTACATTTTTACAGTTTTAAAAAGGAAGATATGAATGAATTCTCCCTCTCCCCAACCTGAGAAGTCAAACCAAACAAATAGTACAGGTTACATTATTAGTTAGGCCTATTTTTAAAAGTAACTCTCAAGCAACCAGAAACTACAGTTATCCAGCATCTACCAATCACCATGGGTGCCAGTTAAATGAGAGTTTACTGTACGTATCATTCCCTCTCAAGTAACAAGCCAACTGGTCAGAGAGCACCTTTTCCAACACCTTACCAAAAAACAGAGGGATGGACATTGATCTACAGTCCAAACTCTTGATAAGTAGGACCCCTCCCTCCCCAAAAGGTGGCAGCTATCTGGTACAGTGGTGGGCCTATTTTACCCAGACAGATCATAACCAAATCCAAAGCAAAGGTCATCATGTGTATGGAGGAAACCAAAAGATAAAACTCATCACAGCTGGGTGGCATGATGTCATACTGATCCAATGTTAGATTTATCCCCAGAATGCCCTACTGATATAGCTAGCACACGTGCAACTTGAACCAAATGAAGAGAGTTTGACCTGGCACAAGAACACACACACACACACACACACACACACACACACACACACACACACACACACACACACACACACACGTCAGTTCACATTCATCGGGAGGAAAGGATTTCTGAGTGGCCAGGTAGTCTGGACTGCACAGACTCCCAACCACCCAGAGAAGGGCAGTTTACAATGTCAGAGATCAGCCAGAAAAGTTAGCAGACCTCTGAGTGATCTCTACCTGGAACAAAGAAAAGTGGCTGTACAGGGCAAGCTTGCCCTCAAGTCAGCCACAGCAAATCCATTTGCACACAGTTTGCCCACCTCTCCTAAGGTCATATAACTCTAGACTAAATCAAGGCTCACAAGGCCTGAGGTTAATTTGGTGCATGCAGCAATAGGCTAAGGTATCCACAGTGGTAAGTGACTTTTTATAATCCTCAAGAAGCTCCTGGTTATTTGTGGCATTATAGTTCTGAGGTTTGTGTCACATCACTGGAATTACAACATCTGATAAGCAGATTAAAATTCTTGCACTGCATCAGATTCAGATCAGGGGATTCCACCTCAGGTACATCAAACCTAAAACTGCATCAGATCCAGATCAGGAGATTCCACCTCAGGTACATAAAACCTAAAACAACAAAGGAAGCACTCAAACGCATAGGTTCCAACACCAAATCAATGGGCATGCACTCCCACTAAAAGAAAGTCTAATATATGTCCAAAAATATGGTTAAAAAACATATTTAACCCGAGCAAACCAAACAATTATTTTACAAAAGCCACCAATGTCTCACTAGTTCTTATGCTAAAGCTTTCTAGAATTGTCAAGACAAAATCAGCACATGGGGCAAAAGAAGTCTGAAGGAGCATGGACGCTATAGAAAAGACCCCTAAAGTTTGCTCCTGCCTATAAGGCAAATTCACTGAAGTTGGTAGTGCTGATAACCACATTTTTCAGACAGGGGTTTGTAAAATAAATATTTTCAAAATCCACCAACTTTAGTCTAAGGTACTGGATAGTGGAGAGTCTCAGGGCATCAGAAGAGAAGACTGGAACAAAATTATTTTATGGCAAGGCCTTTGCTGTAAATGCCAGAACAGATTCACAAGGTAAGTCAGACAGAATACCCAGCTTATCGCCCACCCACCTGGCACCAGATCACAGAGCCCTATATAAAGACACAGGGGGCAGGTCCCACCAAATTGTCCCAGTTAACCACATTACCGCATGCAAAACAGAAAAAGATCTATATCCACAAGGCTTCACTCCAATGTGGACACAAAGTACTGGGTATGGTCCACACCCAGAGGCCTCCCCTTCACCCACCAAACTAGAAGGTCCCACACAAAAAAAAAAAGTGATTTAAAGGACAGGAACCAAATGCATGCCTTTTCTGTACAAGTTTTCTGCTTAGTCTGAGGATATAGTTAAGAAGTCTAAGGGGGAACAGAATAATGACACAGTAAAGAGGCCCTGTCATAAACAAGACAACAATTTATGACAAAGACGCATCTAAAAGAAATACAAAAAGAAGTGAAGAATAACAAAATAAGAATAAGTTTGGTCATAAATCAAGTTAGGCAGACTTAACAAAAAAAAAGTCCCCAAAGAGCCTGGCAGTTAACAGACATGAAAAAAGAGAACAGTGGAGATTAACAGGTTTGACAGTCATTTATAGCACTTTCAGGACAAGTTGACAGCACACAACTGTAGCAATTAAAAATACAACAATCTTACATCTTAATAAAAACATATAAATCATTATAAAATGAAAAAGACAACTGTCCAGACAAGGTTTGCCCATATAACTGCATAATTAAAAGCAAAAATGGACACAGTTTCAGGGTACCTAAACAAATAACTGGATGCTTGTTGGAGCACTGAAGCAACTAAGCAGCAAATTCATAAAATCTTACCACTACACTAGCTTTGGCTGCTTTCTCATGGCCAGGTTTGAAGCAGTCACACAATGTGCCCTTTCAGTTAACAAATCCTGATGTGGAACACCAGTCCAGTTGCTTCTGTGTGCCTTCATAAAATTAGTATACTCCGTTCCATTTCTGATACAGAGAAAACTGTAAGCGATGTCCTCGAATACTACCTTTTTCTAAACATCTCTTCTTGAGAAATCTCGTACTAAGCCAGCCTTTTCTTCATTCTGTCCTCTAATTTGTGCAGTTTTATTAATGTCTGCAGTTTTATCAATTATCTGAATATTTGTTTAATGCTTATTCCATTTTTCCAGCCTTTCGTTATTCAAGTTGATATAAATGTTTTGTTTATTTTAATTAGCTCTGAGCACATTTTCCAAGTTATTGCCCCAAAGATGGAGCTTGAATTGGTTTATGCTGAAGAGCTGCAGCAGCCTTCACAGTCAGTGCTTTCTCTTAATCTTTTCTAGTTGATTTTCCTTTAGGCTCCCCAAGTTTCATCTTTGCTGCCATCCAGGCAATGTGCTTACTAGTTGGTAACCAAATTTATTAGAAGTGGCAGAGTTCCTGGATGTTATCTTTCAGCTTCTTTTTTCATACTGGGAGAGATGAAGTTAAGCTGTTGATCAGTGTGCAGCCATCTTGGAAGTGCCAATAGGTTCTTACTGTATGCAAGACACAGTAACTCAGCAATAGTACCCAGTGATGGCCTTTATCATAGTCATTAAAAAAAGAAGGGGGGGGATTACAATTTACTTAACTGTGTCGAAAGACAACCAAAGCCACATCAGCTGACTCTAAAAAGTCAGCTCCCAACCTCCACAGCTGCCTCTAAATATGATGTGCCTTAGTTCCATGTGGTCTTTTGTTCAATTTTTCATCAAGACACGAATATTCCTTTCTTTTTAGACTCATATGCATGTGGTCTCTCATGTCATTGCTTCTCCTGATCTCAGAAGCATCATCTGTTTTTAGGAACAGGATGAATGGCAGGCCAAGTACTACCACCTAAATGAGCTCTACAGGTATTTAGTGCGCCATACTGGATATTCCAATAAGAAATATAGACCAGAAATGATGTGGTGTTACAATGCAGCTGCAAGTTACTTCAGCAAAAGATGTACAGAAACTGTGCTCAATCAGGAAGTCATAAATCTACTACTCAATCCTTGTATATACCAACCAGATGACCACAGCTGCCTTAAACCGCTCTATGATGCAGAGAATATACAAAGTATTTAATTTTAGAATGGCAACTAATACTTTGTTAGGGCTGCCTGATCCAACATGTTCCAGAATGTGCATTTTCATATATAACAGTGGAAAGACAATCTGTAGAACAGCAGACATCTAAAGAAATCTTCACTCTCAAGGCCGGGAGCACACCACCTTTTAATGTGTTCTCAGATTTGTCAAGTCTAGGACCATACTTCTGCAAAAGGTTGGGTGTAGAGCAGATTTGCTACAAAAAAAAAAAAAAAAAAAAAAGTATTTTTTTTCTTTGGTAGTGGAGTATTTTGATAGTGTTTTTGCAGTAATAGTGTTGGTTGAATGCATCACTATGCAAGCATATACAAAGTACAGAATCACATGTACAAAACATAGTGATACAGGTGGTGTTCTTAGCCACATGGCTTCATGCCAAGTTCTTATGGTCTCTGAACTTGGAAATAAACAATTGTTGTATAAACAGATTTCTCACTGCTGCTCTCTGCTGATCATCAGACTGTCATTTGGTGTATGACAGCAACACTGACATACAGAAAATAAAACTGTTTTGAGGAGTTACAAAGTAGCAGAAAAGTTGCACAGTAATTTTATCTCACGGTATGCCTAAAGGTTTTAAGTAATTTATTAGCCATAAGCAACCAGACCGCCAATCTTACTTTTTCTGGGGTATTGTACTATAGGACTAAGGCTGCCCTCCCATGTTAACCATGAAAGATATTGCTCTGTTTCAGTGGCAACATAAAAGCACTGTCTGATTAAGTGGAGCTACAGAATTAAAGCCAAAAACTAAAAGATGAAGTTTATTAGCAGCTAACTGATGCAACCTTCTACATGAAGCAGTCAGTCCAGGTAGCACAAAGTGACAAAGAAAATTCTGCTCCAACTACAAAAGACATTGTACATGAAGTCAAAAAAGAACTATCTATATGCAGCCACATAGTGAGTAGTACTTTGTTGTCATAAGGGAAATGATGAATCCTGCAGCTATAATCAGAACCATTTCTTGCTCCACCCCTCAAAAATGAGACTGTATTCCGTTTTTCACCTTGTTTATTAAACGTCACTTTGTAAGGAAGAGTACCCTAACCCAATTTACAGGAAAAAAAAAATATATATATATATATATATATATATATATATATATATATATATATATAACCAGAGGGGTTGGGGCGGACATAGCACGCATTAGAAGAGAATAACTTGAAAGGGTTTTTCCAGATCTGAACTGCTGAATATCATGTGATGAAAAGCTTTAAAATAGCGTGAGGCAGGCAGTACTTGCAGAGAAGGAGTAGATAGATGGACTGGACTTGGTAGATTAAAAAGAAATCTTTACTTAACTACATCACGTGCTAATAGCATACTTTTAATGATTATACAATAATGAAATTCTGACTCATGACCTGGGGCAGTAATAATCCCTCCCTAGCAGAGATTATAACCTGTACATTTCCTTAGCTGCAATTTCCACAACCAACGCATACAGATTAAGGCTAGATAAATACTTAAGGAGAGTAAGATGACAAAGTACCCATGCATAATGGTATGGTACCTGGAAATGTATTACCAAGACTAAAATTAAACTCAAGACTTTAGGGAACTTATTACCAGTGTACGTCAGTCTCCAATACTGCTTGAGAACTCTGAAAAGCATAACATCTCTAATCCAGCAAAGACGTTTACAACACGGGAAGAGAAATAATAAAATGATCGAGAACTTGTCAGAAAAGGACTGCAGCTAAATGCACCACATTAAATAGCAGTACTATGTGCACCAACCAACGAAAAGTTTGTATCAGTTTTCCAACTTTGTGTTGGCAGTGCTGCGTAATATTGAACTCATACTCATTTACACATACAGTGTAGAAACGCATCGTATACTGTTGTGACCTAGCTCAGAGTACAAAGAATTCCTAGCAATAAAAACATATACCTACCGAATCAAACCTTCACAAGTCAGGAAAGAAGCCAGGATCAAAATGCAGATTCGTAAATTCATGTTTATGAAAAAATAATATCCAACTTTCAGACCTATTTAACTTTTCCAAATGAGCGTGCTACCTCCCTAAATCTGTAGCAAATTCTCCTCACATTAGAAACTTCATCTACTTCCTCAATTGCATCACGTGATGAGTGCGGCGGCTCATGGGCTCTTGGGTCACACACGACAGTTTTTATTATTTGCTGCCTTGAAATGTTTATCTGTCCATAATGCATACCGTCCCCAAACTGTCCAGATTTTCTCTGAGCTAGGGTTACCACCTGTAATTCTTTGCACAGTTGTGTCCTGCGGGAAAACTATCCTGAGGGAGGGTTTAGATCAAAAGTATTTCCTAAGATTTCTTTAATAGTTGCCTAAAACAGTCATTTTGTATCTGAAACACTTAAATGTTGTAAGAAACATCATAAGAAGTCAAACGCCACAACGATAAGCTTTTATTTTGACAAAAGAGTAAAGTTCTATCCCTATCAGATCTCTCAACCAATCGGGGACAAATTTCAACAGAATCAGGGACAAGTCACGAAAAAATCGGAGACAATCAGGGAACACATTTAAAATATTAGTGCTATTAACTTGAAACATTGACAGAATCAGAGCATATGAATTAATACACATTTTCTGAAGTAAAAGAAGTCCATAACTCTTATTTATTGTCATTATTCATTAAGTGTGTAATTCACCACCTTTCCTCCAAAAGTCACTAGTTTTAGGAGTGATTAAGAGGGACAGAGCTAAAATGTGAGTCAAAATCAGGGACAGTTGAGAGGTGTGGTTAGTGGATTGGCAGTGGATATGGTTTGTCCTGCAAAATCTCACGTTTCTACAAAAATGTCCCTAGGCATTTGAAAAGGTGACAACCCAATGATTGTTCAAATTTCTGCTTCATGTTTGATTCTCGGCTGGAGCGCCTTCTGTGTGGAGTCTGCATGTCCTCCCCATGGTCAAGTGGCGTTCGAAAGACATGCATAGAATGGGCATGCTTTCGTTGAAGGTTGGGCGTTGAGCTGGCACCTCGGCACTGTAAAAATCTACTGCCAATCATTAGCGGACCGGAGTTCTGCTGTGACGACACCTAACCGGGAAAAGCCGAAAGAGCAACAACATTTTGATCTGTTCTGCATAAAAAAAATCTGGTTTTCTAGCAGGTCAGTGATGAATGAATTCACTAAATAATGACTGACATTTGAACTTCAGACTTAGAAAATGTTTGACAACTCAATTATTTTTTTTATTCTGGTCACTTTCTAAGTTTGTAACACCAATATTTAAAATGAGTCCCTATTTTTAGGCCTTTGTTTCTTTATTATTTGTGGCTTTGTCCTGATTGCTTGTGCTGAGAGTTTAAGAGGTATGTGTAGGGATACCAGATACCTGCGAACCCAAAGGGTGACGCCAAAGTTCATAAAGGATGACAAAGCCATGATAAAGGAGGACAAAGGAGAACACATCCAGTTCTGCTCATGAAACACAGTGTAGTGCTGCTACAAATAATTCTTTACTGACACAGGGGGCACATGAACTGCTGTACAATAACATTTCAATGTGTAATTACATTAAACTGGTAGTTTGCTTCAAGGACAAAATAACCAATTTATTACTGAACAGGTTGATGGAGAAAATAACCGATTCGCCACTGAATAGTTTCATGGAAAATATAACAAATCCACTACTGAATGGGTTCAGATCTTTAAAATACTCAAGAGTTAAGGCATGTTGCTTTCTTCTTCATGTAATGGTACTGCTAGAAAGTTACTGCTCATAAATACAGAAGCTTAATACCAGAGTACGTGCAAATCCCCACAATATATTGCACCCATAGGTTCTCACATCCTTTTGTCTTACTAATTTAAACCAAAATGCTCCTTGCGCATGCCCTGAAATATAGAAATTAAAATAAAAGGACTCCATAAACCTAAAACTGACTTTCTTTCTTTGAGTTGATAAACCATCTTCTGTTCTACAATATGCCTGCTAATAATGATCCTGATCTAAGATATAGTATGAATTTGCAGTGCTTTCTGAACTTGTTGACAACCACATCATGTAACCACAGCAGGAACAGCTACAATCAGACTGTGTGTTATAAGGAAAACTTTAAAAACAACTAATTTGATAGGTCACAAAATATGGAGCAAAACACAACATGTGAAACAACTGCTAAAATCTTTATATAGAAGGCTTGCGATATAATACATCTCATGTATACCTCATTACGAGGAACTTTCCTAATTTTTTAAAAATTAAGCAATGGCCCATGGCAGAGGTTATGGTGAGTTCTGCTCATGTCTGGCCATTACACCTGGTTATTTGGACTACATAGTCCTGACTAAACCTTTGCATGGTTAAGTAAATCTCATCATAACCCACACCCCTTCCATAACAGCCTGACACCTGTCAGAATATTTTCTAAGCAACCTATGGCTGTGTTTCTAGCTTTCATTACAGGGTTTATTCAAGCTTCCTTCTAGAAAGGATGTGCTTCCTTTTGTGCTCTGGCTCACAACACCATCAGGTACCACATATCATATCTATTTATTTAATGATATAGCTCACTGTAGTACTCAAAATTATTTATTTTAAAGAGACTATAAGGTGCATTATAACATTTTCTATTAGTTGTATTAATAAAATCTTCCACAAATACATACAATAATTTATACTGTAGTATGACTTTATAAAGTATGGTCAGTGAGATCATTCATAGCTACCAACCCCCATTTTTCCAAAATTGGAACAATGCTTTGTTGTGTCTCACAGTATGGAGCAAAACACATGTGAAACAACTGCTAAAATATTTAGCTAGAAGGCTTGCAGTATAACACATCTCAAGTATACCTCATTACAAGGAACTTTCCTCATTTTTAGTCTTAAAATGTCTGACATGATGACTTGAGCTCTTAAAGATTAAGTTGCACAATAATAAATAGCAGGATTTGAAATTATTTTGTTAATAGAATTTATGTAAAGGAAGACTGAAAACAATTTAAATGAGTGGAAGAGTAGTTACAAAACAATGAGAATCTTAACTGCAGACTTTAATACAAACAGCTACAGCAGTACAACACATATACAACTTCAGTAGTATAAAACAAGCAGAAACCTGTTAGCAGCAATGCTAAAATTTATATGAAATGAAAAGCAAATATTTACAAGTAATTATTTGCAACACAAACTCTCTCAGATTTGGTACAAACAGAAACTGAAATTATTTACAGCACATACTACGGTAGGCTTGTGCTAAACAGAGAGGTGGGACACAGATATAGTATAAAGTACATCAAAAGAACACTTTTATAAAAAAGCAGGCCGGGGTCAGGATACTAAGCCCAGGTAAAATACGCTTTGCAGTATGTAGTATAAACCTTGCACTTCAACAATGCATAGTATTTACCTGATTCACACCTGTGGTAGCCACCCTTTGGTGAAGCATCTCTCAGTTAGTCAATATAGAATGCAAAAAAAAGACAACATTTACATTACTGTATTGCTTTCACATATACATTAGCCAAAGGTCAGCCCTTGTACTCACTCCATCTCACAACACTCAAATGCACAGCAGTCTTGCAGAAGCAGAATTATAACAGTAAATAGTAGGACTACTCATTTCACTTACAAACAGCCCCCCCCCCCATACCCATTACCTACCTAAGTAGGTGATTTGGCCTTGCCAACATCAGTAATGTTTTCATTACTGTATTGAAACTTTACCTCTCAAGTGTACAGATTTTTGCAGAATGTCCAGATTTTTGGCTCGTATTTTTGGCCTGTTCCTCTTTTTTCCTGGCAAATCACTGGGATGATCGCAAGATTGTAGTTACTAAATAATGACATACATTTGAGTTTCAGACTTCAAATCCTTCAGCAAATGTATATTAAAACAAATCATGTTACTCTAGCAACTTTCTAAGTTTATAAGAGCAATATTTAAAATATGGCCCTATTTGTACCCCAATTTTGTCAAGCTTTTTCCAGATTTTTTTGCATTAAGAGCTTGAGAGGTATTGCATGCAAATATTCAGAGCTTGCATCCTATCTTGTTTCATGCAAATACACATTAGTTATGCAAAGCCAGAATTATTACACCAAAGCTACAGTACCAAACATTTCATCCACAAACAGCCATCATATCAATTGCTGACCTAAAGTATCTGCTTTGACCCTGCCTGGATTAAAGCGAAAATAGCAATGATTCCATTAATTTCCTCTGTTGCACAGAGTAGTTACAGGCTTGTATGACAGCTGACTTTAGCCAAATACACATTAATCTTGCAAAGCCACAATTACAACAGTAAACAGCAAGGCCAGTAAACTCATTTCATTCACAAATACCCCCCATTACCTAACTAAAGTAGCTCCTTTTTACCCTGTCAGGATTAAAGTAGAAATAACAGTTAACAGCTGAGTTGCATACTTGCATTACTTTCATTTTGTTGACAGAAACATTAATCACAGCTTGTGTGTGCCAGCTAAATACACATTTCATTTTATTTATTTTACTTTTGTTTACCTGGGTTTCTGCAACTAGCTTTAGTTGAAAAAAAATTTTCAGCATAGGTCCAAGGTGAATAGCTCCAATATGTTAAAATATTTTTAACAAACATTCAGTATATACATAAACAGATATGAAATAACATAAATTAAGAATTACTCAAACTTGCTAATTATTTTACAGTCATCTTAAAGTATGGACAGAAAAGTATTACAGTTTTGCAAAGCTGGAATTACAACAACAGTAAACAGTAGGGCCAGTTGTTTCTTTCACACGTAGCTCCAATCTTCAATGCCTACCCCACCCACAGTGTCTGATTTGATCTTGCAATATTAAAAACAAAAGCAACAACAAAAAGACAACACTGTCGTTAAGGTAAGTATTCTTTTTTTCACATAAACAATACTCTGAGTTCAGAGCTTGTGGGTTATCTTACTTCACTCAAATGCACATTACTCTTGCAAAGCACACCAGAACTGCAGTCATTCCATTCGCATGTAGGCATTGCCCCATCCCAAATGCCTACCCAGAGAATCTGCTTTGATCCTTCAAGGTTTAAACTAATGATAATAGAAGACCACAGTTACATTACTGTACTTCTTTCACATCTCATAGCCAGGAACTTGCACGTGATCTTACTTCAGTTCACCTATACACACTTTACTCATGAAAGAGTAGAGTTTGTTTCAACAACAAAACATTGACAAACCATTCTAATGTATCTTGACTAACCCTGCAAAAAGATATTACATTGAAAAAAAAATATGTTATCCACAAACAGCCCCCCAGAACACACTGCATAGCTAATCCCTCTTTGATACCTGCCAGGATATTATATTAAATAAAAAAATAAGAAAGTCATCAACAGCCTCCCAAAAATATACTGACCACTAGCATCTGGTTGACCATGCCTGTGTATTATGTTAAAAAAAGAAAAGTATCAACATTCCCCAAAACACACTGCCTCCCAATATCTGGTTAACCCTGCCAGGATATATTCAAAAGAGAAAGCATACCTCTCAACTGTACAGATTTTTGCCTCATATTTTAGGTCTGTTTCTCATAAAATTGTGGTTTTCTGGCAAACCATTGGCAAATCATTAAAGATTAAAGTCAGAAAATAATGTCAGACATTTGAGTTTCAGATTTCATAACATTCAGAAAATGTATGTTAATGCAAGATCTGTTATTATATCACTTTTTAAGTTTGCAAGAGCAATATTTAAAACTTGTCCCTACTTTTGGGCCTTTGTCCTGCCATTATTTATGGCTTTGTCCAGATTTCTTGCTCTAAGAAGTTGAGAGGTATGAAAGAAAGTCATCAACGGCCCCAAAAACACACAGACCACAGAAGTCTCGTTGGCCCTGCCAGTGTATTAAAAAAAGAAAATCACAGTCCCCAAAACACATTGCCTCCCTAGTATCCTGTTAACTCTGCCAGGTTATACATATAAAAAAAAAAAGTCATCAACGGCCCTTAAAGCACACATAGCATTAGTATCTGGTTGATCCTGCCAGGAAAAAAAGAAAGTACGTACCTTGAACAGTAATATGATGTTGACCCCTGTTTCTCCACTGTCTCATTCTCTCCCTTGCAACTAAAGCATGGGAAGATAACGCGAGAGTAACAAGACTAATCAGCAGCCACATCACCTAAAGAGATTATGTGACTGACTGCTGACTTCACAATCGCATCAGGGTCCTGTTTCTTGCGGTTAAACCACAGTGACTTCTGGGGATCTGCATAGATACCTTCGGATCTGGACTGTTTTTAAAACAGTCCGGAGAGGGAAAAAAAAGATAATTTTTTTTTTATTATTATTGCAGCGGAACTTCAGCGTGCATGCGTGCGTGCTGCCCCAGGTTCTGCGTAGAAACGTATTACTTTACACAGTAGTAGCAGTTTGAAATGCTACTACTGTTCAAATTAAAGAATTAAAGTGTTTTCTTTTCTTTTTGTTTGTGTGGAGAAAGTTGGGGGGGGGGCTGCAGCCTGGCAGTCCTATGCCACAAGCTGCCACTGATGTGCTGTACCTGTGGGATTGAAGAAAGCCTGACATTTTTCCCTTTTTAGGCAATGCCTGCCGGACAGAGGACACAACACTGAGCTGAGCATCTAGTAATCCTAGGTATGTATCTTGTCTGTGCTTGCAACTCACAATTTGCTACATAGCTCCTAAACCATAATATGGTGCTTTGTTGAAACCTTGTTTTGAATATGCTCTGCAAAGCACAGCTAAATGATTTGTATGAAATGAGAAATCATGAAATCTCACCACTAATTCGCAGATGCTCATACCTCTCAACTGTACAGATTTCCACAGATTGTCCATATTTCTGCCTCATATGTTTGTTCTGTTTTTCCTAAAATTGTGTTTTCTGGCAAATTAGTGGCAAATCATTAAAGACTGAAGTTAGAAAATAATGACAGAAATTTCAGTTTCAAACTTCATACCCTTCAGAAGCTGCGGTGGTGCAGCGGTAGCATTGTCACCTCACAGCAATAGGTTCTGCCATTCGATTCTCGGCTGGAGCGCCTTCTGTGTGGAGTCTGCATGTCCTTCCCGTGGTCGAGTAGCATTCGAAAGACATGCGTGAATGGGCGTGCCTTCGTTGAAGGTTGGGTGTTGAGCTGGCACCTCTGCACCGTAAAACTCTACTGCCAATCATTAGCAGACCGGAATTCTGTTGTGGTGACCCCTAACCAGGAAAAGCCAAAAGAAAAATAACAACAACGTCATACCCTTCAGAAAATTCATGCTAATAAAAAACATGTTGTTCTGTTAACTTCATAAGTTTGTAAGAGCAATATTTAAAAATCGTTCCTATTTTTGGGCTTTTGTCCCACTTTTATTAATGGTATTGTCCAGATTTTTTGCTGTAAGAGGTTGAGAGGTATGCAGATGCTTAGTGCCGAGTTCACTTCTTAAAGTCATATGACTTGGCTAAAAATAGGTCAAATTAAAGCATTGCAAAAACTATGACAGTTTTGAAATCCATCCAGTTTGACATTCTCTGATAATTGCTTATTTGTATCCAACAATTAAGTGGGCACACAAATAGAGAACTAATTCTGAACAGGAAGCCAGTCAACCGTGGGACCTGTACAGATATTTACTCACACACTGTCTCCAAGTAGGTTCATAGGTTCATCCTAGGCTATCTGCCCTAGGGCATTTATAAGCCTAGCCAGAATGTGTTTGGCTTTCGCCACCCATTTTAAATTTATTTTGCTATGCCCTTTTTCGAGGTTAGTATACTGTGCCTCTGTCTAACAGTGACACAGAAGTGATACCTGGGGTAAACCTACGATCTACCATCCACTCATCAAGATTCCTCTTGAAGAGAGTCAATGAGGGACTCTGCCTAACCTGGACTGGGATTTTATTCCAGAGTGAAGGGAGCCTCTGGGTTATGAATCTGTCCCTCCAGCATGTCCTATTTATTTCAGTGCTGAGGTTCAAGTCTCTTGAGCGCATAGCTCGATGGGATTTGGATTTTCTGAGGTGCAGCATGTCCATTAATTCCAGGTTGGACATGGCTTTATACGTCAGGCATAGATCGCCTCTGAACAGGCGGTATGCCACTGAGTAGAGCTGGAGTTTCTTTAACTGGGCAGCATATGGCATCTGTTTGAGCCCTTTGATCCTCTTGGTGAGGTACTTTTGGGGTCTTTCCAGTTGCTGCAGGTGTCTGGTAAGGTACATCCCAAAAGGGGCATTGTACTCAATTATGGGCCTGATGAGGGATGAGTAAAGAGGCACGATGACCTTTCCTGATCTAGATGTGAATCCCTTCATAATTAGGTGGGCTATATAAAGTGTTTTTCTAACCACTTTGGCTACGTGGTTGTCAAATGAGAGATTGCTATCAACTTGGGTCCCCAGGTCCCTAATTACTTCTTCTGTACTTAATGGATTACCACCTATGTGGTAATTTGTGGGCACTTTGTTTTTGCCAAAGGGGATGACTATACACTTTTTGGCATTTAGCTTGAGGCCATGGCTCTGGCACCAGTTGTCTGTTTCTATGAGGCCCTTTTGGAGGATGCTTGTGTCGGCTGGAGAGTCGATTATGGCGCCCAGTTTGCAGTCATCTGCGAACTTGGTCAGCCACAGTCCTTCCGTGTTGGCCTGTACCTCCGAGAAATATATACCGAACAAGAGAGGTCCCAGGACTGAGCCTTGTGGGACACCACTTGTAACTGGTTTGGAGTCTGACATGGCTCCAGCAATTCTAACCATGTGGGTTCTGTCCTTGAGCCAGTTTGCAATCCATCTAGTGACATAGGGGTTTATATTTAAGCTGGTGAGCTTATCTATAATGCCCGAGTGGGGTATTGTATCGAAGGCTTTTGCTAGGTCCAGGTAGGCTGTGTGGACCACCTTCCCCTCGTCAATGGCCTTGGTGACTGTTTCAAAGAAATCAACCAGGTTTAAGAGGCAGGATCTGCCCTTAACAAAGCTGAACTGGGTAGGATCCAGTGTCTGTAGGTCCCCAATATCTTTATTTATGAGGTCCATGATGATCCTTTCCATAGCTTTGCAGACCAAGCTAGTCAGGCTTATGGGGCGATAGTTTCCAGGATCCGTTGCGGCACCACCTTTATGGAGAGGGACCACTGTTGCTGTACGCCACTTTTTGGGCACATATCCTGTAGTAAGGCTGAGATTGAACAGTAGTTTTATGTTTGGTTAAGTTAGGTTAAGTACACCTAACTGAGCACAGGCACTTCAGCCAGGAAAGTACAGTTGTGTAAAATCTTACCATAACAGTAGACGTCCTTCCCTTCACAACTGCAGTATTCATTACTATATGGGATTCCCTGCCATGAAGCCCATTGTCCAGTCAGTCTACCATTGTTTTAAGGTATGCTGAACATCACCTACACACTATTCATGTAGCATAGGGCATAAAGGTGACATTCAGGTGTACCATTCTCAGAACTGATTGCCCCAGTAGGAACAGCAGTCCAAGGAAATCCAAAGAGCATCTGCACATCCAGGAAGGAAAAAAAAAGACTAGGGGATGGAGGGAGGAAGTGAATACTGCAGAGGTGAAGGCAAGGACATCTACCATTATTGTAAGATTATACAAACAACTGTACTATGTCCTTACATTCACAGCTGCAGTATTCATTATATATGGGAGAGTGCCAAAGCTCAAGCATAAACTTGGGAGGAGGAAGCAGCAGTAGAGCCTTCTAAGAAGCCATGAAGAATAGCATTAGCAAAACCAGCTCTAGCTTTGGAGGTGCCATCCAACTTGTACTGTTTGGTAAAGGTAGTCACAAAAGTCCAGGTAGCTGCTTCAAGAATAAAATGTATGTCTGAACCCTTAAAAAAGCACCAGAAGAAGCCACAGCTCAAGTAGAATGAGTTTTTACAGAAGAAGGAAGGATTTTGCCATGAAAACTGTAACAAAAAGAAATAGCCTTTGAAATGCAGGTAGAAATAGTTTGCTTGGAAACAGCCAATCCTGAAGACCTAGGATGAAAAAAAACAAACAACTGATCAGATTTTCTGATAGCATTAGTCTTATCCAAATAAAATCTGAGCTGTCTATGCATGTCTAAAGTATGCAGCACCCTCTCACTGTCAGATTACAGGAGGGGAAAAAAGTAGGCAAATTAATAGACTAATTAAGTAACACCTCATTAACCACCTTGGGCATAAAAGAAGGATTAGTATGTAAGGACACCCTGTCCTCATAAAATATCAAAAAGGTGGACAAGCCATAATGGCTTCCAACTGAGACACCCATCTGGCAGAAGTAAGAGCTACCAAAAGAACTGTCTTCCAAGAACAATATTGCAAGGAACCTGAAACAGCAGGCTCAAAAGCAGCCTGAGTTAGTTTCTCCAGAATGAAATTAAGATCCCAGGGAGGAGGAACAGGCTTCCTGGGAGGTCTAATATTGGGGACACCTTTAAGAAATTGCTTAGCCTCAAATCTAGAAGCTAATGGGGGAGTTAAAGGGAGACAAGCAGAAAGAGCTGATAAGTGTGCCTTAATAGAAGAATAGGCCAAATCATCATTGTGCAACTCACACAAATAAGATAGCCAAAGGAACATCCACAGTAAGTTGGTCCAGGTCACGAGAAAGACTCCAAATAGAAAACCTCTTCCATTTAAATAAGTAGGATTTCCCAATAGTAGGCATAGCCGGCTTTAGGCAACAGCAAACCCTGCAGTTGCTGGGGGCCCCTGTTTCTGAGGGGCCTCAACCACAACAAGTTATTTTTATCTTGATATTTTCCGCCAGCTGTAAAACCAACAAAAGCTAGTACAGCAATCTTGTATACTTAATAAGCCAGATGGGTAAAACTCTTATTTATATCTACTTTAAAATTCAAAGATGACTCTAGTGATAGTAACAGTGTTTTATCAAGTAACAGGCTTCACAATTTCATTAAATATTTTACCACTGACATACTGCCCCTGTCTTACTTAAACCCAGCTGATAGACATTCTCTCCACTAAAACTAACAACATAGCCAGCTTTAGGTAACTGCAATAATTGTGGCTGCAGGGGCAACCTTTAATCATCCTTGACTGTGTGGGGGCCCAATAAAAGCTGCTGCTAACTGGGGAAAATGGGGAGAAAAAATGTACTCATTTTCTGATTACACTCTTTAATCTGGACAGGGTCGTGATATAACCTTGTTAGGATAATGCTGAGAATGAACATGAGCAAGGTAAACACTACAGAGATCAACAGCCAGAGTGACTGATCTCAGTGCAAACTCTGGATTATAAGAAGAGCTGATGCTTTCAGGAATGGTTTTCTTTTTCAGGGAAATTTATAAATGATGGCAGAACCAGACACTAACTCTCAAATTCTTTGCTTAAGAATTCTGGGCAGAGCCAAAAATAATAGCAGAATAAAGGTTCAAAATCAGAAACATGGTTAAATATTTCTCTCATTCACTAAAAAAATAGCAGAATAACATCTTTTGCATCAACATGCACTTTTTGAACAATAAGTATAAAACTCTGATGTCTGAATTTCTTGATTGTCTGTAATCCTTAATGATTTATAAGCAAATCAAAGTTTTTTATGAAGGACAAAGCAAAATTATGAGCAAAATCAGGGAAGGTCTATGAAATCAGAGAAAGTGACAGGTATGCATTGCTCCTTAATGAGGTACATAAAAGTGACTTACTCCTGCTGCTGTTTGACAACTGCTAAACAGCAGTCACTGATCTGGTGTGGCAGTACCAGTGTTGCACAATGTATTTCTATTTGCTGAAATAAGTCCAAAACTAGTGTTACTATAGCTCATGCATATGTGTGTGTGTGTGTGTGTGTGTGTGTGTGTGTGTGTGTGTGTGTGTGTGTGTGTGTGTGTGTGTGTGTGTGTGTCTGTGTGTGTGTGTACAAAATATCACAGATTTTTATCCGTGCACACACACAATAATGCCAGATGGTGAGGGGTGATGTGGCATGCTATGTATGTCAGCTAGGGTTACCACCTGTCCCACTTTGTGAGGGACAGTCCCTCTTTGGGCAGTTGTGTCCTGACAAAAAATATTAAAAATGGCAAATGTCCTGAGATTGTAGGATATAATTATGTCTCATATTTTATGTAATAGTTGCATAAAATAGTTATTTCTGTATCTAAAATACCTAAATGTCACAAGAAACAGAATAAGCAACTAAACTGCTACAAGAATAAGCTTTTATTTAGGCAAAAAAGTAAAGTTCTATCCTTTGTACTGACCGCTGGTATGTGTCGGCCTGTAAAATCTGATGTGTGTTCCGAAAATGTCCCACTTTGGCCATTTGAAAAGATGGCACCCCTAATGTCAACAGACACTTGAAATACATGACTGTGGCAATTTGAACCTCTGCATTCATCCCAATCTAACACCAGAGGGTGTATATAGGCAGAGACTGTATTTTTTTTTTGGGGGGGGGGGTTAGGGGATAGACAAGTATTCCCAGATAGGACCTGTGTATCCTTACAACAACCAACTTTTTAGTTTATTGTGAGCTACTATTTTGTCAGCTTTGAACATTAAGCTCTGGGCACAACTAATGTCTTCCTTGAAAAAAATAAGATTGAAATTCTTTTCTTACCCATGATTTTTGTTTAGACCACCACTGGACTGCAAGGTTGAGAAAATGCTCTAAGACACATCCCAGAGCATCTAGTGTATAACCCTATGGCTTTTTGGGTCCTGGATTATTTGTATTATTTCCTAATTGTTTATTATTTTGCTGCCTTGGTAATGGAAGGTGTGTCAAAAGGATAGAAAGAAAAGTAAAGCTGAAGAGCAACACTGAATTTATTCCCTTAATCACAATTTCTGTTTAAGCCATCATTAGATGAAAAGGTTGTGTAAGAAGAAAAATAAATAACTTTAAAATGCATTTCACAGCATACAAAAAGTCATTGGCTTCTTGCAAAAGTAAAAAGTAAAGCAAAATGTGCAAAAAGGAATAAAAAGAAATGTGCATACTATGGGGATCCCAAGATGGGGGAGCAGAGGGGAGGACTGGAATGTGTGTGTGTGTGGGGGGGGGGCTGAAATAATATGTCTAGGGCACCATTTGACCTTAGTCCAGACCTGTACAGAGAGTTGTTGTAATCTATCATTGTTGCAACTAAAGGCCAGTACCTGTAAATGTTCATCTGAGATGCGCCAACATAGTGTGGCATACAGGCCAGTTGTAATGTAAGAGCATCGTAGCTATAGGTCAGCCTGTATATACTACTGCTAAATGTTTGCAGCATGAACTAAAAGGTTGCTTAGGAGTAGTGGCAGTGACAGGATAATACTTAGACTGAAAGTGCTTAGGGGGCCCCCAATATGCTAACACCAGCCCTGGTAGTAGGTTTCCTGGCCTCCTGCAGGACCTGCAGCACATCCTCAGAAAAAAAGGTGTCTATGAGGGATCAAAACCCTATCACCCACAGTGTCAGTTGAAGCGTGTACAGGTGGGGATGGATGAGAGATCCCTTGTCTTGTGTGAGTAGATCCACCCTGTGAAGTAACTTGTGATGTTGGCCCTTGGCTAGATGCAGATGTAGAGGGAACCAGTGCTGTCACGACCAAAAGGGAATCACCAACAAGAGTTTGGGAGCATCCTGCTAAATCTTGAACAGAACTCTCAAAATGAGAGGAAGGGGAGGGAATGTATAAAGAAACATTCCATTCCAAGAAAATGAGAGGGCATCCACCTTCCATACCAGAGGACCGAAGACTCTGGCACAAAACAGAGGAAGTTGTCTGTTCAGAGGAGAGGCAAATAGATCTACTTGAGGAGTACCCCACGGGTAAACAATGTCCAGAAACGCATCTCTGTGAAGCATCCATTTGTGGGCCTGAGTGAAGGACCTGCTCAGAGTGTCTGCCACAATGTTCTGATCTGAAGGAATATAAACTGCCTGAAGAGTCACTTGATACTTGACAGCCAGACCCCATACCAGAAGTGCCAGCTGCCAAAGAAGGTAAGATCTTGTTCCCTGCTGTTTGTTGGTGTACCACATGACTCTGGTATTGTCTGTGAATATCTTGAGAGGCCCCAGAGAGAAAAGAGGATGAAAGGCCTGAAGAGCCAACAGAAGAGCCCTCATCTCTTTGACATTGATGTGTTCCTTGTGCTGACGAGGCGACCACACTCCATGAACCTTCAGTGAGCCAAATGTTCTTCCCCATCCAACATCTGAAGCATCTGTGAACAGATCCGGAGAGGGAAGAGGAGGATGAAAAGGGAGCCCTGGATTCAGAGACAACTGCTGAATCCACCACAGAAGTTCCATCTTGAGACAAGGGAGAAGAGGAACTGTAAAGTCTAGAGGATGTGCATGTTGAAGCCACACCAGCTTAAGAAAACACTGGAACTTCCCCATGTGAAGTTTGACACAGGAAGCATCAGAATGGTGGAAGCCATGAACACCAGAGCTCTGAGAAACTCCCTTGCTATAATGGAAGCCAGGACAAGAACAGTTTGAAAGTAAGAAATGAGAGTTAAGGCCATTGGAGGAGGCAGGGACACCATCATTGGCACCATCTGAATCCTGCAACCCAGAAATACATGATCCTGAGAAGGAGTCAGGGAAGGCTTTTTGAAGTTTATCGTGAACCCCAGACTTTGAAGAAGAGAAATGTTAAAATGAAGATTTTGCAAAAGGACCTCTGGAAAGGACGCCTGAATCAGCAGGTCATCCAAGTAAGGAAATTTTTGGATCCCTTGAGGCCTACAAAAATCAATCACAGGAGCGAGGCATTTGGTGAACACCCTTGAGGCAGTAGAAAGGCCAAAGGGCAAAGCACAGAACTGAAAATGCCAGGAAGCAACAAAGAAATTCAAAAACCTCCTGAAAAGAGAATGGATTGGAATATGAAGATAAGCATCCTTAAGATCCAGTTCACCAGAAAGGCCTGAGGTAGCAAGAGAGGAAAAAGGGTCTAAACTTTAAGGGAACAACATCTGAAAGGAAGGCACCTAGAGAAACGTGTTTAGATGAGAGTGGTCTAGAATCAGTCTCCAAGTACCTTCTTTCTTGGGCACTAGAAATATTCTTGAATAAAACCCCTTCCCCCTTTGGGACACAGGCACTTTTTGAATAGTACCCTGAGTCAAGAGATCTTGAAGAACCTCTGGGAAAAATGGAAGTTGTTCCCGAGGAGGTTGAGGAATGCCCATAAAAAGAGGATGGGAATTCCATGCCATGAAGTACCCATGATGAACAATTGACACAACCCAAGAATCCTGGGTAATTCGAAGCCAAATAGGAAGTGAAAAAGAAGGTGAAGAGAAAGAGAAATGTGGCTGGGAACAGGTGGATAGTCAGACAGCACCTGGTTTGTCAGGAAAGGAAAGCTTGAGAATCCCTGCAGTCTGAGTGGCCTTAGCAGGAGGGGCCCATTTACCACCCTTTTTACCTTTAGCAGGAGGGCGAGATTGCCCTATGAACAAAGGCTAGCTTAGAAGGATAGTTTCTCTGAAATTCAAGCACAGGAGAAACAAAGACATTTTTAAGCTCCTGTAAGACCCTCCCTTGTCCTGAAGAGACTTAAACAAACCAGCAGCTGTTTCCCCAAACAAAAATTTAGTATCTAGAGGAGCATCCAGCAACTTAGCCTTAACATCATCGGGTAAAGGGTGAAGCCTAAGCCAAGCATACCTCCTCAGCACTGAACCAAAAGCAGCAGCCATAGAAGAGGCATTCACTGCATCATAACTACATTTGACAGAATGACAAACTACTTGAGAGGACGTCCCTAGCAAGGAAAGGGGGGAGGATTTACTCTCAGAGTCCAGCAGATCAGAAAAAACTGACAAACCTAAGAAAGAAGAGCCAACACATACCTAGATACATGGGTCTGATAACTAATAGCCCTAAAAGCTAGGTTAACGGAAGTATAACTTTCTTTCCCAGCCTGTCCATGGTTCTGCTGTCCTTGTCACAAGGCAGTAACTTGGACAAAGGAAGCAACTGAGATGACTTATCAGAGGCCACAGACACCACAGAGGGGTCAGCAGCAGGACATTTGAACAAAAAGGAACACCCTTGAAACCTATCAGACATCTTGGGAGCAGGGGGCAGAGAATCAGGCACTTTAGAGGCATTGTAAAAAAACATCTAGTAAAGTAGGTAAGACAGGAGGAATAGCCACAGGTTTAGGAGATTCCATCTGTAGCAATTCATAGTATCTCGTATGGATATCAGAAACCTGGGTACAATCCCACTTAAAAAATTCTATCATCGTAGAGACTGTGTCCCCAAAGGAAATTTCCTCAAAAGGAGTATCTGGACTATTAAATTCCTCCTCCTCAGACCCGTAGTCTAAAGGAGAAGGAATCTGTGTAGAATAAGTAAGGGATTCTTCATCAGAATCCAACTCTTCTTCAGAAGAATTTAATTCCCTGGGCCTTTTAGGTGAAGAAGAAGACCAAGGAGGAGCAGGAACTGAAACCTCTTGAGGAGGCTTTAATGACAATAAAGCATTAAACAACCCCTGAGTAAAGGCCTGCCACTCACTTTGTGGGTCCCTAGGAGCAGAAGAAAAATGTCTAGTTTTCTGTCTCTTTTTTTAAGAGGATGTCTGTCCTAGAAAACTGATAGGGCCCTGACTCAGAATGGCATTCCACAACCATAGTAGGAACTTCTTCCCTAAGAAGAAACTGCAGAACCCCCCCCAGACCCCTTGGAACCAATCAGTCATGGTTCCCCCTGAACACCTGAAATGGATGCCTACAAAGCCTCGTTAGCCATGCTGCCTGCCAGATTCTTGACAGCCTCCAAACTGGGTGTGGCAGAGGAATTCAACAACACAACCAGGTGAGTCCCCCATGTTTGTAATAACCTTGAGAGAAACCCGCAGCAGAGGCTGGACAGGGCAAGATTCTGGTCTTACCTTTTTCACCTTCTTCCTCCCTGACGGCTGACCCTCAAGACAAGAAGTTCCACCCATAGTGTCTTTAGCAAGCAGCTTAAGATGCTGGTTCTCAAGATACAATGAAAGGGAAGAAACTGAGATGACTTATCAGAGGCCACAGACACCACAGAGGGGTCAGCAGCAGGACATTTGAACAAAAAGGAACACCCTTGAAACCTATCAGACGTCTTGGGAGCAGGGGGCAGAGAATCAGGCACTTTAGAGGCATTGTAAAAAATCCCTGACAAATATGACAAGCTGTATAGTCGTGAGATGCTCCTATGCAGAAAAAATGCACTTATCGTGGCAGTCTTTATGGAGAATCTGTCTCCCACAGTGGCATTTACCCTTCCTGGATGACATTAACCCCCCCAAACAACAGAAAAAATGAATAAAAGAACAAACCCCCCAACTGGGTACTTATCTGAATGGTGAGAACTTCAGTAAATGGGAGAAATCACCAGAGTTCTAATAAACAGAAAAACATGGCAAAAAACAGACAGAGACAAACAGACCAATGGTTAAAAACAGCATTCGGACTGGCAGCAAAGAAGTTCTGAGGATGGTACACCTGAACATCACCTTTATGCCCTGGGCTACGTGAGGAGTGCGTACCTTAAAGCAATGGTAGACTTTGTTAGACTGGCTGGATGATGGGCTTTATGGCAGGGAATCCCATATAGTAATGAATACTGCAGTGGAGAATGTAAGGACATCTGTTCTGCTGTTCCATTACATTCATCCACCCACAACTCATTTTTCCCATTTTTGCACATGGGGTGGGGGTGTCACTTCAACAGTGACAATCATCTAGAGCCAAGGTTTACACCGCCGTATGGCTAGCCCTAACAGTCCATTGCATCTACCTAATAAAATTGTGAACATTGCCATTACAATACTAAATAAAAATAAAGCATACTTTAGCCTTGCATGATTTTTGCATACTGCAGTTTATCAAGCTAACTTTATTCACTGATAACTGCATTCTATTTATATTTATTTAGCTAGTTATTCCTACTATACACCCATTTCCTCTTTTCAAGTGTGGTATGAAAGTAATGGATTTTTTACAAAATTTCTCGTGGTACAGTTTAAAACAGAGGATTATCAATGCTGGACATAAAATTAGTCATCTGTTATGAAATGCTATCATAATTGAAAATGTGCAATACTGAAAAAAAGAACCCATAAGAAAAATGCATCTTCAGTCTTTTAAGCCATGCTGTCTCAAAATCTAGTAATATATGAGCATTATATAGATGCTATGTTATTTCTGTGTAAGAGAAGTATAGGTGATAAAGAAAATTTGCTAAAAGGTTAAACAGCTACACCTTCAGGTATCAAGTTCACCCATGAAATCATGAGCAAATATGTTGATTTGTTTGGATTTGAAAATTTATGGTAATGTTGGGAACATGATACAAGCTAAGCTGTTTCAGAAAGAAACATTGACCATTCTTACATCCAAACAATTCACATCCACTACTTTTAATTTCATCTCTTCCAGTGGGTGAATTAATTAAAGCCAAGCATGATGCTACAACACCTATTTAATTGGATTAGGTATTTGATGCTATTCAGCACAGACTGAGTAAGAGAAGTCATGCACAGGAAGTTATTGCTAAAATCAGAAATAAAGTTGTACAAGGTGGGGAAGCAGGTTGTGGTGGGCATGGGGGGAGCAGATCATGGTGGGTGCAGACAGAAAAGTGGAAAGAAGTTACTTCAGATAAGACCAATATCTATTGTGTTTCTAAAATATACCATATTTCCGCCATGTTTTACACAAATTATAAGAAAGAACTGGAAAGTAGTGTTAGCAGATCAGAATTTAAGAAAACTGTTACCTGAGAACCTGCTATTTCCCCTTGCTAGACCTTTAAATATAGGGGAAACACTGTCCTGTAAGGTAAATGTTATCAAAGATAGTTGTGCTTTTCTAAGTATGTAAACATAAGAAGAATGCAAAGTATGTCATTACATTTTGAAAACTCGTACAGTTAATGTACACGGTAAAAGCAGTATAATAGTATATGCTATTAAATGTGCCTGCAATCCCAAATAAATGGTATATAGGACAAACTAAATGAATGGTGAAGATTACACAAGAGCAGGCCAGAAATATGATGAATAATCTGTCAAGTCCAGTAGTTGCACATGTATTATTAGAGTATGGTGGCAGTTTTGATTATTTAATTTTTTTAGAAATAGCGTCAATAAAGGATCCAGAGGGGGTCACTTTCAGATGGCATTAAATCAGAAGCTAGATTAATTCTACAATACAGCATTATGGCACCTACAGGTTTGAATTTAGAGGTTCCCTGGCAGTATGTAATATAAATATAACATGGAGGCAGCACAGTGGCCCAGCAGAGAGTGTTGTCACCTCACAACAAGAGATTCCCTGGGTTGATTTTCGGCTGGGGTGCCTTCTCTGCAGAATCTGCACACCCTCCCTGTGTTCATGTGGGTTTCCTCCAGGTTCTCCAGTTTCCACCCACATTCCAAAGGCATGCAGTTGGTGGAATGGGAACTCTGAACTGGTGAGTGTGTGGTGTGGAAGGACTACTGTGACAGGGCTAGTCACCTGGCAGATTAAACCTTGGCTCTAGATGATTGTCACTGTTGAAGTGACACCCCAACCCCATGTGCAAAAATGGGAAAAAGGGGTTGTAGGTGGATGGATAGGTTTCGTCTTTCAGTATATAATGTGCTCTTTCAAAAGAACATATAAGTGTATATATGTGTGTTTATGTGTATGTTTAAGAAGCTAATTAACAATGGGTTCTGTGAAAAACTGAGGGGCCGCCAACCTAGCTAGATAGAATTTTGTCAATAATTCTATGTCATTGAAAATATGAATATGATTCACAGGCTTGTTTCACAAATATAAAGAAAACTGTGTATGTGCTGAGTTTCAAAAATGTAACCACAGTGCACCCTGCTGGAAGAAAGCTGATAAGTAAAGCATTTTACAACTGTGTGTGATCTCAAGCTCAGAGACAAGATGTCTGGACTAGGAAATTCTTTCTATTGTTTTAAGGCAAAAATAATTACTAAGTTTCACATGTAAAGTGTCTTTTATTGCTGTGATTTCCTGGCAGGTACAGATCAAAAAGAAATGTTAAATATTAAGTTCTGTGGGCCTGGAAAACTAAATCAGAGAAATGTCAAGAATGCTGTAATCTGAAATGACTCGGCAGTAATGTGTATTATCAACGTAAGGGCTATCTCAGAAAGTAAGAATGCTATTTTGTATTTTGTTCTGAAGCTGACAACAACTCACCAGCACTTTGCCTTGTAAGTAGAATTTAGAACATAGTTTATCTTAGAGACAAAACTGAAACATCTCCTCTGTGTAATTATCTCTTGGCTAGTGGGGGCTGGTTCTTTTGTGTTCTTGTAAAAAAAAAGTTTCTGTCTTTTGCACACAGTGCAGACTAGAGAGGTTGTTGACTGCAACTGAGCTACAAAATATAAGTATCTTGATTTTTTTGATTATTTTTACAGATTACTGTTTTTACAATTTAATATATATAAAGCACTTTGTCTATTCAGTATCTTCACAAATCCTTATCTGTTTAAAAACTTTCATTTGTCTCTGTAGTGCTTGCTGTCTTGTAGGCTATTTTGTCCCACCGTCCCTCCCTGTTGGTGTCTTGCTCTTATACTTGGTGGCTTTGCAGATGCCCGCCCCTACTGTGACACACCTCCCAGTCTAGTGTCATTAGCTCATTTTGCTTAATACAGAGAGAACATTTGATAAGGCCTTCTGTTCCTCCTTTTTCCCTTTCCAAAAGTAAAACAAAACTTCTTTTTTTCTCTTTCGCCTGAACTTTCTTGTGTTCTGACTGTCCTTCTCAAACATTTTGGAAATATACAGTATATTTCAGAGCATTTGTTATAACTGTACTTGCTATAACTGATTTAAGTATTTTTTTCTGGCTTTTTGATTATTTACTGCTTAGCGACTGCATTTTAGCCTGTTTATACAGCTCTGCATTCTATTTAAACTGTTTTTGTGTTGATTAACTGTTTTGCACTTTTAAAAAGTTAGTTGTTGCTTAATTTTACCTGTAGGCTAACACACTCAAGTGCGCTAGCCGCTTAAAAGCATTTATAGCATTTACTGTCTGTTTTTCCTCTGTTTTCTGCAAAAAAGAAAAAAAAAATAATCTTGTTTTCCCGCCTTACTGAACTAGAATAGTCCAGTCTTCAGAGTTTGCTGATCTCTGGGCTTTGTCTTGGTTCCTGTGCTATTCCATATCCTTATTTGGATAAAAGGAAGCATCTTTGTTCACCAGTGGGAGTGGGGAGCACTGAGCGGCCTATTTGTCCCTAGAGGAGTGGTTCCAGCCAGAAACTTGTAGTCTATTGGCCATTTTGGGTCAATTCCTAGCTCTTTTCAGCCCCCTGTAATAAAGCCCGCTTTAGCGCGCTTTTTCGCTTGTATTCAACTCAGCACAGCTCCTCGTGGTGTCCTGCAGAGTTCTACAAGCAGCAGAGAGCAAAAGAGTGACTTTTTCCTGATTTAAGTATTTTTTCTGGCTTTTTGATTATTTACTGCTTAGCAACTGCTTTTTCGCCTGTTTATACAGCTCTGCATTCTATTTAAACTGTTTTTTGTGTTGATTAACTGTTTTGCATTTTTAAAAAAGTTATTTGTTGCTTAATTTTACCTGTAGGCTAACACACTCAAGTGCGCTAGCCGTTTAAAAGCATTTATAGCATTTACTGTCTGTTTTTCTTCTGTTTTCTGCAAAAAAGAAAAAAACAAACAAAAAATCTTGTTTTCCCGCCTTACTGAACTAGAATAGTCCAGTCTTCAGAGTTTGCTGACCTCTGGGCTTTGTCTTGGTTCCTGTGCTATTCCATATCCTTATTTGGATAAAAGGAAGCGTCTTTGTTCACCAGTGGGAGTGGGGAGCACTGAGCGGCCTGTTTGTCCCTAGAGGAGTGGTTCCAGCCAGAAACTTGTAGTCTATTGGCCATTTTGGGTCAATTCCTAGCTCTTTTCAGCCCCCTGTAATAAAGCCCGCTTTAGCGTGCTTTTTCGCTTGTATTCAACTCAGCACAGCTCCTCGTGGTGTCCTGCAGAGTTCTACAAGCAGCAGAGAGCAAAAGAGTGACTTTTTCCTGATTTAAGTATTTTTTCTGGCTTTTTGATTATTTACTGCTTAGCAACTGCATTTTCGCCTGTTTATACAGCTCTGCATTCTATTTAAACTGTTTTTGCATTGATTAACTGTTTTGCACTTTTAAAAAAAGTTATTTGTTGCTTAATTTTACCTGTAGGCTAACACACTCAAGTGCGCTAGCCGTTTAAAAGCATTTATAGCATTTACTGTCTGTTTTTCCTCTGTTTTCTGCAAAAAAAAAAAAAAAAAAAATCTTGTTTTCCCGCCTTACTGAACTACAATAGCCCAGTCTTCAGAGTTTGCTGATCTCTGGGCTTTGGCTTGGTTCCTGTGCTATTCCATATCCTTATTTGGATAAAGGGAAACTTCTTTGTTCACCAGTGGGAGTGGGGAGCACTGAGCAGCCTATTTGTCCCTAGAGCAGTGGTTCCAGCCAGAAACTTGTAGTCTATTGGCCATTTTGGGTCAATTCCTAGCTCTTTTCAACCCCCTGCTATATAGCCCACTTTAGCGTGCTTTTGCGTGATTTAGTGCGGAGTTGCCCATAGAGCACCATCGGGCAGCGCCGGTTAAACAAGGTTAAACTATTTCTGGCTCCGTAAAGTCTGCTGTTCAATTTTTCCCTTAGAACTTCTCTACTTGCAATCTAAACAGTCTATTCTCTATCTCAAAAGCTCAGCACTTGCTCCTAAAGCATTTTTATATAGGCAAAGTACTTGTATACTAAACAAAGTACTACATTAGCCTAGAATCCCCTTGAGTACCCATTTCCCTATAGGTCCCTTCTGACTCAGTTACACAGCAAACCTTTTCACTTTTTCTAGCATGTCGAAGGGTCAGTTGCTAGCATCCTCTCCTGTTCAGCTGGTGAATCTGGGCATCTTGAGGCAATGTTACAATTGCCTCATGTACACAGACAACCCACTCCTTCTCCCACAAAACACAAATACATGTGAGAGATGCATCTATATAGCCAAACTGGAGGCTGAGCTCTCTCAACTCAGGACTGGCAAGACCAGACAGGAGGAGAAGGAAACCACGCACACCACAAACCCAGTTTCACACAGAACTATCACAACTGCAAAACAAACACATAAACACACAAAGACATACTCGGAGGCACTGATCAAAAATCTACCAAAACTACAGAGGCCTCCAAAGCAGACACCCAAGCAACTGCCACCTCAAGACATAAGACATGCAACACATAGTTCTCAAAGTCAGTGTGCTAAACAGTCACAGCCCTTAAGGCCAAACACAATGCCAGACACACTTGTTATAGGTGACTCCATAGTCAGACACACTGATGTCCCACTCACCAGACTGAACAAGGAAAAGATCACAGTAAGCTGCCTGTCAGGCGCTAGAATCCGCCACATAACACAAGCACTCAGGTCACTCCACAGCAAGTACAAGTATGACTCAGTCATTGTCCATGCCGGTGTGAATGACCTGAGACGTACCTCCCTGGACTACATGAAAGTAGCCATGTTTAATGATTGACTCTGTATATTCACATTTCCATCATTAGAATACTTTTTATTTTGCAAGACTTAGCAGCTGGCCTTATGTACTCAGATTGCGATAATATAATTTTATCAGAAGACTTTAATGTTTGTTTGGACTCTGATCTGAGAGCCTTAAACCAAAATTCTTGAAAGAGCTTACTTGTCTTCTCATTTCCATCTATTTTAGGTTTTACACATATTGATTATTGAGAAAAAAAAAACAGTAAGACTAGATTACATATTTATTTCTGCACTTTATCTCTCTCAGTATATATATATATATATATATATATATATATATATATATATATATATATATATATATATATATATATACAGACGTTTTCTTGGGAAGAATGAACTAGAGTGTCCCTATACTGAAGGGTAGACTAGTAAAACTGAGAAGTGAAGGTGATAACTGCTTGCATTTAAATGTCCATCACTACATTTTCTCATATGTCATCTTGCATTCAGGAACTTACTCAGAACATTGGTCAACACTTAAGCTTTTTGATTCCATAAGGAATATTGTTGCTGATTGTCCTAAATACATTTATAGGAGAGGTCCTAACATCACCAACAGGCATAAAACACCATTTGGCAATAAGCTATCTATTACAGGTACTACAAGATGTAATAGTTGTAAACAATGTTCTTTTATTGACTTTGACCATCAGGGCCCATTTTTTTTTACTGCAATTTAATTATGTAAACTGCTTCTAAGGGATAATTGCAATACCAGCACTTTAGTTTATTTATCGAGGTGTAAAGGGTGTTATGCATTATACACTGGGAAAACTGAGATAACTCTTGAAGAGCAAATTTATGAACATGTTTATATGGTCATTGTACAGCATTGCCAATGTGTTAGCCAAACATGGTTTAACCTGTACAAATTTCTAACAATTTTTGTTCAAAGTTTAAGAAAAGATCACAGTTGTTGCCTTAGAACAGAATTAGGAAAATTTGTTGGAATGCTATGAGCTATGGTGGCAGGTTAGGTTGGGAGCTTGTTAGCATCAGGTATTTGCCAAAAAATAAATCGTTAACCATTTGAAATTAAGACATTATTTGATTGACAAGAGGTACAATTAATACAAGTTAAGACAATTAAGGGTTTTCATATTCTAATTTTAGGTGTCCACCTTTGTGACTTTTGGTGGTTTGTTTAAATAGCAGTGTTTTAAAATAGAAGTTTATTCTGATGAAGCATTTGTTGACAAGAACTTAATCCTATTTTTTATTAAAAATACTAATGGACATTATACTGGTGGTTGCTCTTTTTTTTTGTGGATTATATTAGTAAAAGCTTACATGAGTGGTTGCATTTGGATGTCACCTTTTACTTGTTTGAGAATGTATTTATGAAATCAAAAAACAGATATTATTTTGTAGAGTGTCATTGCTGATTTTTTAAATAAATATTCTAAAATAAATCTAATAATTTTATATAGAAAATCAACTCTCCATTAAGAGTTAAGACAAATCCTTCTGATATTATAAAAGTATTTGAGAATTTCTGTGATATTTTTTTCTCAGCTGTATAACCCACAGAAACTGGAAAATAGTTAAAGTCCTAAATAGATATTTAAATGATTTTAGATTTTCTGATCTGAAGTCTTCATTAAAAATATATTGAGGATATTATCACAGATTTTGCAGATAATAAAGCTCCTGGACCAGACTGTATTCTAATTGAATTCTATAAATTTTTTTTAAGAAATGCCACCCCAAAATTTTACAGTTATTTAATACTTTAACCACTACATCATATCCATACCCATAATTTCCATTAGCTAGTAAAACATTATTATTAAAAACCTCAAAATACCCTTTAGAACCAGTCAATTACCATCCTTTAATCCTTCTCAATTTGGATTACAAGTTGTTGCTCAATTAATTAAATATTTTATCAGATTTGGTTTTATTGCAGGGAAAATAATACATATTATAACCAATGTGTTATAAGCTATGCAATTATTCTCTATTATAAAAATAATGCTAACACTAATACTTCTTCGGTAGCCTTTATCTAACTTGTTGCTGAAAAGTTGAATCTTCTGCCTTCAATATATAGTAAAAAATATATCTATATATTATATTATATATTATATTTTAGTATATATTTATATAAATTACATATATGTTATATATGTTATTTATTTTATATATTATATTATATATAAATATAAAATATAGTAAAATATTTAGTAGCCAATACTAAATATTCTTTGAAATTTAATGGTCTGATTTCAGACATTCTACTACAAATATGCGGAGTCAGGTAAAGCTGCCAGTTATTGCCCACTCTTTTGTTGTTGTTGTTGTTGTTGTTGTTGTGCTTAATGTTTAGGACAAGTTCAATTTAATTAGCCCAATTTCTGTTAGCAATCATAGAATAAAATTAGCTGCATGTGCAGAAAATCTATTAGTTACAAAAAATCTAGATGTATCAGTTAACAGAATTGTTATAGTTTTAGATAATATTAAGGATTTAACTGGTTATATAATTAATTATAATAGGTTCATAGGTTCATAGAATGTTACTAGGCTAATGGCCCTTGAGCCCTTACAAGTCTAGTCATATTTAGCCAGAGTTGCCCCATTTGTTGGTGGTTATGTGAGTTAAGTTCACAGAGGTAAAGGTCTATGGTAGTTAATAATGACTTCCACTGTCCAAGAGAGACATGGACACCACCTCAGGAGTAAATTTGAAGTCACCCGTCCATTGATCTAGGTTGAGTTTGAAGAGGGTTAGGGAGGGTCACTGTTTCACATAAATTAGAAGCTTGTTCCAGAGAAGTGGCAGATGTATCTACCTCTCCAGTATGACCTGTTTATGTCAGAGGCTTGGTTAAGATCCCTGGAGTCAGTGGCCCTCATACAGTTTGATTTATGAATCTGTAGAATTTCCATCAGGGCCGGGTCAGAGACTACCTTGTAAGCCAGGTGCAGGTCACCCCTTAGCAACCTGTAGGAGAAAGAATACAGTGACAGGGCTTTCAGTCTTTCTACATAAGACTTGTTTTGTGTAGCCTGTAATTTCTTGGCGAGAAACTTCTCCAATTGTTGCAGGTGGCTGGTGACATACATGCAAAAGTAAGCATTGTACTCAATTATTGATCTGATGAGTACCACAGATAATGGAATTATAACATCCTTAGATCTAGATATGATGCCTTTAATTGTAAGATGTGCCATGTAGAAGGATTTCCTTATGTGGTGGTCAAAGTTCAGGTTGCTATCAACCGGAGTAGCCAGATTATGTACCACTGGGTCTGTATTTCGGGGGGGGGGGGTGCTGTCTATAGTGTAATTAGCAGGGATATCAGCTTTCCCAAAGGGAATAATAATGCATTTTTTTGCATTTAGCTTTAATCTGTGGCTTTGGCACCAATCATTTATTTGCATTATCCCTGCCTGCAGTATATTAACATAACTGGGGGACTCAGTGATTGTTCCCAGTTTGCAATTGTCAGTAAACTTGGTCAGCAACAGGTCATCCAAGTTTGCCTGGACATCTGAGAAATCAATTCCAGACACTAAGGGGGCCAGCACAGAACGCTGTGGTATGCCACTGGTGACGTCACCCATTTTGACATTATGTGTCCTGTCACTGAGCCAGCTGGCTAGCCAGCTGGTAATGTAGGGGTTAATTTCCAATTGGGAGAATTCTCTATAATACCTGAGTGGGGAATTGTGTCAAGTGCCCTGGCTAGGTCAAGATAGGCTGTATGCAGTGTCTTTCACTCATCCAGGGCCTTGATGACCTTCTTGAAAAAGTCAACCATGTTTAACAGGCATGATCTACCTTTAACAAATCCAAACTGGGTTGGGTCCAGAGTTTGGAGATTACCTATGTCCTTGATAATAAGGTCCATAATGATTCTTTCCATGGCCTTGCAGATGAGGCTAGTCCAATTTATGCATCTATAATTCCCAGGGTCATTTTATGGTCCCCCTTTTTGCAGGGATTACTGTTGCTGTCCTCCATTCTGTCAGAACATAGCTAGTTCACAGGCTGTGATTAAACAAGGGTCCAAGTGGATCTGCTAGGTCATGTTTGATTTATTTATTTATTTACATTTGTTTACCGGGTAATGTCCACTGGACAAGAAGTCCTTTTTCAGTGGAGACCCAGTGAGAAAAGCTCCAATGAACGTAGTTACACAATAGTATAAAGTGAGTCAGGTATACAAAGTGATATGGGTATTATATAATAAAACAGTAAAAAAACATGGTACATAGGTGGAAAGACAATAGTGAAACAGCATACAATATAATTACAAGTCAGTGCAAATGTAGATAGGATATAAACATTTGACTTAGTATGATTTTTTTTTTGTAAGGAGGGACCTACATCACAGGATTTAGAAAAGCTATGGCCAAAGTAGTATCGAAATGGGGGGTGGGGGTGGGGGGAATGTCAATCTAGAGCAGAGCATGGGCATAGCCAATGTGATGTGAAATATTGTTTTAGTTCCTGCTTAAAGTATCTTGTATGGTCAATAGATAGGATTTATTAAGGGAGTGAGTTCCAGACTTTAGCAATCATGTGGCAGTATAAGGAGTCCCCATAAGAGTTTAGTGATGTATTCATTTTAAGTAGAAATTTGTCTGCTGATCTCAGAGACTTAAGGTTTCTGTAGGGCTGGGCAGTGCTCAGGTTTATACATCACTGTATGGGCAATCAGTAATTGGTTTAGTGTGAGTACATTTGGGAGTTCTAACCATTCAAGTTCTTTGAGGGCAGTACAATGATGTGTTTTTTGCAGTAGGTTAGTTTCAAATTTGGCTATCTTGTTATAGCAGGATTCGAGTTTATTTAATTCACTTTTACTGAGGTTTGTGAATATCTGAGAACAGTAGAGAAGTGAGGATAATAAGTTGGTTCTTGCAGTGGCCAGTCTAGCGTGGTCTGAGAGATAGGGTTTAGCTCTGTAGAGTGAGCCGAGCTTAATATGGACTTTTTTAATAGTTTGAGCTATATGTTTATCAAATTTTAGTATATTGTCTATGGTAACCCTGAGGAGTTTAATGTATTCAACTGGTTCTATTTTAATGCCATTGGAAGAGAAAATAGAGAGAGATTGGCACTTGGCTAGTGAGGAAGGATTTGAAAAGACCATAAGCTTAGTTTTATTAGGATTTAATATCAGCTGATGGGCTGCTAGGTATTTTTCAATATTGCTAAGGGCAATTTGGGTCTTCTTTTGAAGTGTCTCGACTGTGGGTGCTGAGCAGATGAGTGAGGAGTCATCTGCGTATTGAATGATGTTAGCTGAACTAGCAGCTGTTGTAAGGTCATTGGTTAAATATTGTAAAGAGTAGTGGTCCTAGGATTGATCCTTGAGGGACCCCTACAGAGATGGGAAGGTAGGAGGAGAGTTTATTGTCCAATAGGGTAGCTTCCTGTCTGTTTGAGAGATCGCTATGGAGCCAATATAGGGTCCCATGGCAAGGTTGTAATTGGCAAGTTTGTTTAAGAGGATTTGATGTGATACGGTGTTGACGGCCTTTGACATATCAAGAAATATAGCAGAGACAAGTTGGTTGTTATTTTTAGGTGGTTTATAGAGTTGGTAAAGCTAATGAGTGCTGAACTAGTACTGTGTTTTGGTCTAAAACCATGTTGTGTAACAGAAAGGAGGTTGTTATTTTGGAAGTGGTCAATTATTTGCTTATGTATACACTTTTCTAGGATTTTTGCTAGGGGTGAAAGTATGGCTATGGGTCTGTAATTAGATATGTCTTTGGAGGGGCCTCCTTTATGCAGTGGAATGATATTGGATATTTTCCATATGGTAGGTACATATTGTTCAGTAACAGAGCGGTTAATTAAGATTGATATGGGGTATGAAATAGATGGGGCAGCTAATTTCAGAAACTCACCTGGTAATTGGTCAGCGGCGAGGGTACATGGTTTTACTTTAGATAGTAAGTGTTGTATGTAACTTGTTTGAATGGGTTGAAGTTTAAATTGGGTTTTTGGTGGGCCGGATGGAGTGGGTACAGACATGGGTGGGGTAGAAGTGTTTTGTAGTAGGGAAGTTATTGATTTGATAAAGTGGGAGTTGAATTGAGATTCAATAGGTTCTGTAGTATTGTTAATAGTTGGAACTGGGGTAGTGGGTTTACCTGGTTTTAATAGGTGGTTAACTGACTGCCAAAATTTTGTAGATTTTTTTGCATATTTTGTTTGGCAAGTTAGAAAATATAAAATGCTTTTTGAAAGCTCTTAAGCTTAACGTCCTTTAAAGAAAGTGGTGGTGTGGACTGTATTTCAATTAAATTTGCATTTCAATTAAATTGACAATTATGTTTTAATTGATTTTTTAATTGTATTTCAAATGTAAAGTGATTTTTATTGGTTGAGACTTTTTATTTAAACTGAGTGTGTTGAATTGTTTTTTTGTATTTCTGAAGAAGTTTTTATGAAAGAGTTGATTAAAAGTTTATTACGCTAAAGTTACTTGTGGTTTTTCAGCAGCATATTTGACAGTTTTATATTTTGTGATTCTTGGTTTCTGTTGAGGCTTCAGGTGGTTCCAGTTTTTTTGGTTTATACTTTTGAGGATGACTGGAAGAGACGGGGTGAAGTTTGCTACAAATCTGTCAGCTAGGTGGTTGGCTATTACCTCTGGTTTAGTATAGGTGGTGCCATCCACAACCAGTTCAGTGCATAGTTGGGCATTCTCTTTTAAATTCTGGATATAGTTAAAGAATGCCTTGTGATCATTCTTAGCTAGGGGGCCTATTTTTGCTTTGTAATTAGCTTTGGATGACTTGATAAGATCTCTGATTTGTTTGTTTAAGCTAGAGAGGGATTTCTTTCTCTGCTGAGGCAGTTCCCTCTTGTTCTTGGACATTAGTTTCTTTCTCTTGTTATATAGCCTGTTTATACTAGGGGTTCACCAGGGTGGCTTGTTTTTTCAGCAAGACCTGGTTTTAATCTGGTCAGCTACAGACAGTTCTATGCAACTGCTTAAATGGTTATACAGGGCATTGGTGTACACCTCTGCATATGAGTCCATGTTATTTGCATTTAAGGGGGCTTTGAAACATCTTATACAATCACTTAGTAGGAGATAGTTTGTCTTTGAAAAATTCTTAAGCATTTTTGAGCTTGATGGGGTATCTGATCTTATAATTACATTGAAAAGGACTGACTATTGGTCCGATAATACATCTGAATTGCTTCAATTGATACAAACTTTTAAGAATATGTAACAGTTTCTTGTGTAAAAAATAAAAGTATTTGGGATGAGTTTATAATATTAACACAGAACACATAACAGAAGATCAAATCTGAAATACCTATAATACCATTAAAGACAATATATTAAAATGGCAGCACATTAAATTATCCTTTATGTTGAAAACTGATTTATTTAAATTAAAGATATATCCTTACAGGTCTTTTTTATCCAGAATTTCCTCTTGCCCTAAAATAGAAATAGTACAACACATAAATATAATTTGGAGTAGATTCTTTTGGAGAGGTGGGTCTCCAGTATCAGGATCCATTCATTGGAGTAAATAGGATATAATATTAGATATTCCTCATTATATTTTATACAAGTCTTTATTAATTATATAAACTAGGATATGAATTATGAAATTTATTTTACAAATGTAATTAATATTGTGAACTAAGACTGTCAACTTGGCTAAATTCTTACAACTGAACAATTTCTTTCAGATATAATTATAAAAAGCGTCTCATTTATAGTTAAAATATTTAAATTTAATATTGTAAATATCAGTTTTCAATGCACTGTTTGTCTGATTGGATACACACAAAAAAAACTCAATGAATATTCATTTTCAAAAACCTTTTTGGAAACTTATTTCAAAAAGCAGCTTTTCTCCAAGACAAAGTAATTAAAGAATTTCTTGGCTCACTGATATAATTAATAATAAACTCCACTATTTAACCATAAAACAAATATTAATCTTCAATGGTAATTTGTTATAAAATTTTACTATATTTCAAAGGAATAAAACTCTAGCTTGCTTATCATCTCATATCTCTACTTTAAATGTTTCTGGTATAGATCACATTATAAAAAATAAAATATTGTAATAAACAATAGATTCAGTCATGAGATATTTAATAAACTATGGTTACAATCAAAATCATTGAGTAAATCACTTAGAAGTAGAACTGTTTAGCAAAAAAATTATGCAGAACATACTTAACCATAGCTAAACAGGATGGGCTAGACCCTTCAAATTCTGTTGACATGGTTTTAATCAAGAAGGTACCCGGACACAAAAAAAATCCAAAATTGATGGGCAAAAATGCATGCAATTTTTATATAGATGACTAATGCACAGAATATTTATAATTATTATGTGTGTATTTTGTTCTTTTATGACAATTTATCTGAAAAAGAGATTGTTATATTTAACAAGTTAGTTACTAAATGTCTGATATTATCAGTATGAAATTCAGATTTAAATGGTAAATCAGAATTCCTATTATATGACTGGTAGTCTATTTCTACTCAATTTAATAGCTAATTGAGGCTTTTTTTTCTGCTGAGAGACAGGGATGGAGATTGAGAGGAATATAAGGTCACTGTAATTTATTTAATCATATTGTAAAGCTAGAATTTAAAAACAAAAAATCTCCCTTTTATACAATATACCCCATTGCATGAGATTCAGTCTTGACTCCTCAAATACAATTTTAATAATATTTAGTAGCAAAATTAACAAACTTTATTACATATGTGATTGCTACACAATTTTATTTTTCCAATAAATAGATTTTAAATGTGCATTTTTTGTATGACATACATTTCTCCCCATTCTATTGTAGACACCAACTCCTGAAAAGCTTTTCTCACTTGATATCTGTTTGTTCCTTCTTTCCATACACCATTCCTTATTACATAAACCATTACGTTTCATTGTATACCTTCTTTCTCACCAAATAGCATTATTTAGGGTCAGATTTATAGCCTCTAATTTTGTTACGCTTTCCTTTAACATATATTTTAAACTATCTTTGCCTTTAACTATAACTGTCAAGTTACCTTTGTGTCACTCTCCTACTTTGGACACAATAAAAGAGTCGTCATGGGTTCTGTTCAAGCAGCTTTATTATATACAAACACATCACAATAGGAGTTTACTGACTTTAACTTAAGTAACTTATATACAAACTAACTACTGCAATCATACATGCTCACTCTCTGGCTGCACACCCAAAATGGCACTGAGAATAGCACATGCCCAGTATTTATATGTGCACACTCAGTCCTTGATATGCTTCTTAAAGACACAGCACATACACTCTGATCTACAGCCTCCCTCTTTGAGAAATAGATCATGCAATGTTATGAATGTATTTGGCATGCAGATATTACAAGTAGTTCTTTGTCATGAAATTCTACAAGACTAGGTACATATATACAGTTATGTCCATGTTGCTGCGTATTTCACACTGGGCCTGGGTATTTGACCATATAGTGTGACATAAAACTGGGAATTAGGTTTAGCAGCTGCAGCTGTCTCTACAGCATGCTCATCCTTGGAAGTATTTGAACATCTTCAGGAATGGAAGTAGAGGTTGAAACACACTGTGGAATGGAGACAACATCTGGTTCGCTCTGAGATCTAAAGACTGTATCACAGGAACAATGCTGCAATGATGATTCTGGTACAGGAGGAAAATGCATGCGATTTCTTCTGTAATCCACACCCTCAGATTCTACAAGGTAGGATCTTGGCTTGGCACATATGCCTGTAACTTGATCAATCCAGTCAAAACCTTTTGCCATTTGTATTCTCACTGTCTCTTCTTCCCTCAAGGGATGAAAAAATCTGCTCAATTTATAACTGGATTTCTGGATAGAACACTTCTTGAATAATTGAGCCTTGATGGTTTTGTTGTTCTTAGCTTTAAGTCTAAATAAACTGGAACTAATAGGTAACGTAGTTCTTGTTTGCCTGGAAAGAAGTCTTTGAGCAGGTGAGTCAAGAATATTTTCACGGGGTATGTTACTGAGATTAAGTAAATTCAAAAAGACATCACTATTGTCATGCTTTAACCTTTCAAGTAATTGCTTTGCACTCTACACTGCACATTCAGCTAGACAATTTGACTGTGGATATTCAGGACTGCTGGTAACATGTGCAAAGTCCCATTTCTTTGCAAATTTCTGAAACAACTGACTAGTAAATTGAGTACCATTGTCAGAAATAACTTTGTGCAGACTACCATGGACTGAGAAATGATGTTTTGACTTAGTAATAACAGTAGTGGATGATAGAATAGGTAGTAAGTCAATCTCAAACCAATTTGAATGAGTCCACCAATACCAAGTAGTGTTGATTGTTCCACTCGATGATATTAGTGGCTACTGTTGACCAAGGTAGTTCAGGAACTGGATTTAGCTGAAGTGGTTCTCTTTGCAAATGTGGTCTAGTACTATTGCAGACTGAACAAGAAGAAAGTACTTTATCAATGTCTTTCAGTAATGAAGGTCAAATACTAGTTCTCTCACTCGCATCTTAGTGGATGCAGAACTGGGTGACCACAATGGAAAATTTGGATGTACTCATGTTGTAAGGAGGCAGGAACAACAATTTTAGGACCTTTGAAAATAATGCCATCTTCTATCAACAGCTCATCTCTGTAAAGAAAATAAGTTTGCACTTCAGGTGGTACACTAGATTGCTTTGACAGCCATCTAACAGCCATCTAACATTAATGTAGTGATTGAGCTTTTGCAAAATTGTATCAGTCTTAGTGTGATCTCTCAATTCATCAAGCCTAATGGTAGAAAAATCATGCACTACCATCACATCAAAGTCAAATTTCTCTGTGTCAAGCTATTCCGTTGTATTTCTGGGCAATTTTGCTTTTCGTGTAGACCATTTTGAAGTTGTACTTTTGCAATCTGAGCATCATTCTTTGTAAATGTAAGGGGAATGCATAGGCCTTTTTAGAACAGTAAGTAGAGGTTGGTGGTCAGTTTCAAGCTGAATAGTTCGACCATAAATATAATCATGAAACTTGGAACATGCAAATAGTATTGCCAAAAGTTCTTTCTCAATTTGAGCAAAATGCATCTTAGTTTGGGTAAATGTTCTAGATACATAGGTTACTGGTCTGCCCTCTTGAATAGTAACTGTGCCAAGACCAAATTCTGAAGCATCACAGTAAAGATTAACTGGTTTGTTCACATCATAGTATCATAATATAGGTGGGGTAGCAATTTTCTGCTTGAGGACTTCAAATGCCTTCTGGTGTTCTTCTAACCATGACCATGCCACATTTTTGCATGTTAGCTCTCTTAAAGCTGCTGTCAACTCACTGAAGTCTGGTATAAACTTGCCTAAATAGTTGACCATGTCTAAGAAATGTTGTAGAGCTTGAATATTGTCTGGTGCTGACATCTCAAGAATAGCTGCTTGCTTGGAGAGGTCTAGTCTCAAGTCTGTACTAGTGAACAAATGACCTACATATGTAACTTCTGGCAGTCTGAATTTGTACTTCAGAGGGTTGAGCTTCAAATTTACTTCACGTGTTCTTTCTAAAACTCTCTTTCTGTCATGCACGGCTTCACCATTGCCTCCAACCAATAAATCATTCAGTATTATGGCACAGGGATAACCCAAAAAAATTTGTTCCATTGCACACTGGAACACTTCACTTGCATAATTTATTCCAAATGGCATCCTTAGAAATCTATATCTACCAAACAGAGCACCAAAAATGATTAGTAATAAGGATATGTGATCTAGCATCACTTGCCAAAATGAACTTTTTGCATCCAAGATGGAAAAAACACTGGCATTCAGTATTAGGGCTGAGACCTCTTCGACTGTGCTCATTGGATGAGGTGGTCTTTTTTTATGCCTTGTTCAAATCTCTTGGGTCAATACATATTCTGCTTTCATCTAAGCCTTTTTTGTGAGATGTAACCATAGAAGACACCCATTCAGTTGGTTCTGTAACTGGACAAATTACACTTTGCTGCACCATTTTATCCAACTGAGCCTTAACTTTAATATGCATAGCTATCAGAACTCTTCTTGCTGTCTGACTACTGGAGTGACCTCTGGGTCTAACTTCATGGAATACACAACTGGAAGCTTGCCCAACTTGTCATCAAAAACATCAGCATACTCTGAGAAAATGGCTTCAGAAAAATTGGAACTAGGATATGCACTTATGTGATGAACTTCTTTGGTAAAAGAAAGCAGATTCATTCTCAAACTGTCTTTGAGACCCAATAATGACTGTACTGGTCTTCGGACTACATAGAATAACAACTTGTAACAGCTCTTGGTCAAATAACATGAAAGCATCACTGAACCTTCGGTTTGAATTTCTTCACCTCCATAATCAACAAGTTTTGCACTACTGGCCACATTGAATTGCTCATTAGTTCTCACTTTAGCAAATGTGTCTGCTGATAAAACATTACACTTAGAACCATTGTCTACTTTAAGCTCAGTAGATTTACCATTGATTCAGACTGTACAAAACATTTCACTTTTTGCCAATAAATTCACTGCATCAATTCCCTCACCAATTACTGATACACCATCTACATAGAAAGTTGACTACTGTATCTCCACTTGATCAACCTGCCTTTTTGTGTGATCTTTCTTTACAGCTGTGTGATGTTTACTTGATTTGCAAAACTTTTGAAAATGGTTCCATTTTTTACACTTGTGACATTGATGACCAAATGCTAGGGATTTATCTCTTTTAGACTCATGATTGGCACCACAATTGCGACAGTTATCAATAAAGCTGGACTGAGGTTTTGCTGATTCATGCTTGTACTGCACTGAGCATGCTCCTTTAAATGAACTAGTCTTAGAACTTGCTAGAAAACTATGCAGTTTCCCTGATGAGCCAGCAGGGGTTGTGGCTGCCATATGCTTAGGCCTACTTCTGTTTGCCATGCTATCTACATTTGCTCTGGAGCCTGCTGAAACCATGCTTTTGTCACTTGTGTGTTTTTCTGTCACTTCATGGATCTGACAAATCTCACTGGCTTTACTCAACATTAAATCACTGTCGTGAAGCAACATCTTTCTCACAGCAGCACTATTAATACTACACACGAGTCTGTCCTTTATTAACTCATCTTTTAAGTCACCAAACCAACACACTTTGGCTTTGTTTCTCAGGTCAGTATATAAGCTGCAAAAGTTTTCCCTAGTTTCTGATCTCTCATGTAAAACAAATGCCTCTCTAGTGTAATATTTGTCTGGGGATTACGCATTTCCCTGAACTTGCACTTCAAACAGTCGGGGTCTTCCCTTGATTCAGCCTGTACAACAATACAACAATTTTCACCTTCTCCCTCATATACTGTCGGTGCATACACAAATGAACACTTTGTTTCTATGGCCTCTGAAGCAGCTAAGTTTAGTATAATGAATGCCTTGGTGCATGTATCTTTATCTGAATAAACTGCTTGTATAAAAAATGTCATACTCTTGCTCAAATATTCTCCCATTCTCTGCAGTATTCTGATCAAATACAAGTAGTAAGGGCTTTCAAAATCCATTTGCCATATTAACACATACCAGTGAAGGGTTTTGCAAATAAGCACATACACATACTAGGGTTGCCACCTTTTCAAATACCCAAAGTGGGACATTTTTGGTAGAAACATCAGATTTTGCAAGGCAAAACATATCCACAGCCAGTAAAAAGGACAGAACTTCACTTTTTTATATAAATAAAAGCTTATTTTGTAGCATTTTAGTTGCTTATTCTGTTTCTTATAACATTTAGGTGTTTCCGATACAGAATAACTGTTTTATGCAGCTATTACATAAAATATAGGAAATATATTTGTCCTAAAATCTCAGGACATTTGCCATTTTTTTCAATTTCTTTGCAGGACACAACTGCCCAAAGAGGGACTGTCCCTCGTAAAGTGGGACAGGTGGTAACCCTAACACATACACATATGCCAGGAATTTATGCCAGTACTTGTAAATTTGCCCAGTAGCACAATAAGCCTCTGTGTAACTGAACTTTGCGAAATACAGTTGGTTTAGACTTTGATTTCCATATTCTAGCAATTGTTTTTTGGCAGCCAACAGAATTAAAATGAACAGGGTCTTAATTATGTCTAGGCATTTCAGACCCTGTGTCCCAACTGAAAATAATAATTCCTTACTTACAGGCAGTGGCTATTCTATCTTATCTTTTATTTTGTAAATATGTGCACCACTTTCCCTCTTATTTTTATCAATTTCATACATACATATGTATAGTCACCTACTTAACAGATATCCATGTTTTAGTCATGTGATTCTTCTTGTAATTATTCTATTCCCAAGAAATCAATTCACTTATTACTGTTCACTACATGATATTTTTGATTGACATTCTTATGTTACTATTGTAAATATTTTTCTTTGTATTTGCATTTGTAATTTTACTTGTATTTTTACTTGTATCTTGCACTGTGGAGCTTTTCTCCATGGGCCTCCACTAAAAATGGGCTCTTTGCACCCAGTGAACGTCCCCAGTCATCAAACTGGAAATAAATAAATAAACAAATGATTAAATGTTAGTTCTACAATAAGAATTTTCATATACTTTACTTTAATTTAATGACTTCTGCTAATAAAGCTTCAGGCTGCAATTTCTGCATTCAACTAATTGTTTTCTTTTTTCTTTATATGTCATTATAAATACAAAAATCAATAATTTTTAGGTTCCTTAGCTGCTGTGACTTATAGTCTACCACTGTATTCCTCTGCTCTGGAACTGTAAAAGTGTAGAGGAACTTTGCATTTTATTAAAACTTATTTGCATAAAAAATAACCCCCAAATCACAATATCATATGCACTATATACAGTATTTGCAATATCTATAAAATAACAATTTTAACATCTTTAATATCCATACATATTCACCCACACATTTCTGCCAGAGCCATAATTTATTTTTTTCTAATTATTATCTTTTTGTTAAAAAAACACACCCATACATCTTCTATTCTGCATTTGCCATTAACAATTCTTCTGAACAACCATAAGTGATCATATCATACCTCTCAACTGTACAGATTTTTGCACATATTTTTGGGTCTGTTTTTCATAAAATTGTGGTTTTCTGGTTAATTAGTGACAAATCATTAAAGACTAAAGTTAGAAAATAATGACAGACATTTCACTTTCAGACTTCATACCCTTCAGAAAATTCATGCTAATATAAAACCTGTTATTCTATCAACTTTCTAAGTTTATCTGACAAATAAATGTGTCCTTATTTTGGGGTGTTTGTCCCACTTTTACTTATGGCTTTGTCCAGATTTCCTGCTGTAAGAGGTTGAGAGGTACCATCTGAACTTTATATTTTTTTATTAAAGAGTTCCTTACATTCAGTATGTATAAGCTTTCAATCATTTTACAGTCACAAAATGTTTTATAGTTTCTTTGTGACTGTATCCTTGAACTAAACATTGCTATGCTTGTATTTGTTTACACTTCATTAATGTTTTTACTGGCAATTTCTGGAACAAAAACACCATATAAAATTCCTCATTGCTTCTCTCTAGAAATTTCTTCTTTAAATGCAATGCTATTAACTGTTTTTCCTCAACACCTTCCCAGACACTGACATAAATTTCTTCATGATTATTCTACCCAAAAGACAGCCCTTTCAATAACATTTTGATTTTCTTTCGCAAAAATATTTCACAACTTTACTTCCACATTTCACAAAATAACTTATACAAACACCCACCATGCCAATTATTACTTACAATTATTACAAGTTACTACATTACTCACTTAAGGTATGAAAAAGTACAAGGGTACTAAATAAAATGCTGGATATAGAATGATTAATCATCATTTTATTTTCATTATAGGTTCTTAGTTTAATACTGGGCTAATTGCACTTGTGGGCCATTTTAAGCCTAGCCAATTATCCTATGTGGTGATCAAACCCTGTACCTTGTGATTTCTATAAATGGTTTCCTTTAGAACAGAAACATAAATTGCTGAATGTATTAAATGATTGCTATGATACAAGTATTTTTGGGGGCTTACTCAAGATTCCCTACTTAATTTAATTAAAGCAACCCCCCAAAAAATACTCACAAAACCCACATTTCTATAGCTCTTCTTGTATGTTTTTAAAATGTCACTACAGATTTATTAGGAAATTAAAATGTTTCAGAACTAAAATCTGTAAGCTTCTCTTTTTAGATATACATAATAGACCACAACTGCTGTGGTGTAAATCTACAAGGTAAATCACATTGCCCAAAATAAATTATCTGTCACATTTACAGTCAGTTTTATTAAGCACTTTTACCAAGAGCCTCTTTTTTTCGATAATTCAGAGAGGACCCTACTGACCAAGATGAGAAACAGAAACAACAACTACATAATATACTTTTCTTTGGATTCTGATTTAGAATCAGCCATTCTCTTGCCTCAGCAAGCCTGTGTTGTACACTTTGTCCTCTGGCATCTTTTCCACCCCTCAGCAATACTGGATCCAGTTCATCTTTATTCATTCCCTCCTACTGACTCTCAGCACCATAGGCCATTGACTGTAGTCTCTCAACTCCTAGTCCAAGCCCATTGCAGTCTTTAAGGTGTTATTCTTCTCATTAAATGATGCCAACAACATAGCACCTATAAGACTCACTAGCTGCACCACCATAATATGAACTGCAGTATCTCCTGACACAGATGTTAGTTCTGAATCAATGTTCTCAATAATGTTACTCTCCTCAGAAGCATTGTTACTGGCCTCCACCATTACAGGGAGATCTACTTGAAAAGAGTAAGGAATTCTCCCAATCCCTGATTCCATTTACTACTAGTCAGTAGGAATGCTATCTTGGGCATCCTCTGCAAATAGTATTCCACTGGGAAAAATGTATGTGTGTGGGGGGGTGGGGGCTTTATTAAAAAAAACTCCAGTGTTAAACACAAAAAGGAAATAAACAATTTACAACTCACTGAAACTTAAAGAACTAAAGATTAAATACATCTAAACAAAAGAAAAAATGGCATGAACCCTCTTTTTAACACCTTTAAATGTGTCTATGACACAAGCTTTCTCCCTCTTTGTTGTTCATTGTACAGAACTCTTTCATGTCTCCCTTTCAAAAGTACCCAAATACTTCATACCACAATGTTATCTATTTTCTCAATAGCCATCTTCTAGGCAATCATAATACCCATAAATCAAGGTTCTTTCTTTTAAATCTCCCAGTTGTACTATTCCCATCCTTTATGATACCAAATTCCAAAATCCTGAAAATATTTTACATCTAAAACATCAGTGGCTTATTGTTTTGTTACTCATATATTATTTGCATGGATTAATGTTTTCCTTTTTACCTTTACATTTCATTTCATAATTTCACTGGAATTTCTTGTGTGATAATCTCCACACAGAATCCTGCAATCCAGATTCATATCCTATGCTCTTTCTTCCTTATACTTACTTACCTTCCAACTTAACATACAACTTCTCCACCATTTCCTTATACCATGACTTGCTATCATCTGGAAATAAATTAAAATGAATCCTTCAACAACAGCAATGTCCTCCTATATTCAGAATATAAATGTATTCTACTCTCCCTTTTCATTTCTGCAGTAACTCTTCATAAAATAATGTTAGATGTGTCCTGAGAAAAGCTTTCAATGAGTCATTTCTCATCAGTATTTTGGTGCCTTTTCTTAAAAGCAGTGAGACTAAGAACATTATCAGCTCAATCATATTCAGGCAACCATTTATTTCTTTTTTATGTAACACTCATTTTTATCAGGCACTTGTGAGAAGCACATATTACTGAGAACATCAGACTCAAACATTTAGCTTACAGTTTCTCTTGGAAAGGACATACTTGTGCATTGTAACCAATCTTATTGAAACACTATAAAAAGTATTATATGATCTGAAATAGTTATTGGATGTGTTTAAAAGCTTTTGATTACATATCCATGATCCTACGAGAGATCATTTCTATTCAGTCTAGTCCGGTTATTGTACCTTGGGGAATGATATGTAAATTTCAGCTACTGAATTCACATCTTAAATACAAGTATTCTTATATATTTGTTCAGATATCTACTCATGTTTGCTAGATTTTCACTTCTAGGTCCACCTGATACATTCTCACTATTGTAAATCAGGTTCCAGTCCTCCGTCATAAATAAATTCCCTGCTGAAAGCTTATTATTTCCTTTAAAGTTATCCTAAGCTCTATAATGGCAGTTTTAGGTGGAATATAGATATATAACTGAATACTCCCCCTCCCCTACCAATAACCCCTTGCAGGCAGAAATCTATCATTATTGTCTTTTTTCCTCTTTCGTAGCTGTTGGTGCCCCTCTTGAAGTCAGTATTACATATCACTCCCCTTTTCCTTTGTCTCTGATATTCTGCTGAAAGTCCATATTTCTCAGTCTGCAGCCATGATGGAAATCCTTAATCACACAGTTATTTGACAGCATGCAGCAGTGAGCCCTATCACCCAATACACCTATAATGTCTTCCACTGCACATGCAAGAGTAAACATATTTCCAGCCCTACAAAAATACTGTGCATTGAATTAAGAAATTTCTACAACATCTATCAGTACTGCACATAAATGAAAACCTGTTTCGCCGATTCACAGCTAGAACATAATTCACATCATTTCCACATAAATCTGAGGTTTGTCTATTGATGGAAGCTTATTTATACTATATCTAGAAATAACTTTTATATTTTGTAGCAAAATATAAGCAAATTAATTCATAGGCTCATGGGAAGTTACTAGGCTAATGGCCCTAGAGCCCTTATAATCCTAGTCAAGTTCTACCCTTATTACCATGATAAGTACCTATTGCCCCTGTCAGAAAGGGACACAGGTGGAACCCCCCAGGGTGAATTTACAGTTACCCATGCAATTATCCAAATTGCATTTGAAGAGGGCCAATGAAGTGCTATTCTTGACATAAAGTGGGAGTCTGTTCCAAAGGTGTGACAACCTCTGGGAGACAAATCTGTCCCTCCAGCTGGTCCTATTAATATCACATACCATGTTAAGGTCTTTACAGCAAGTAACCCGTGTACCATTTGACTTGCGGAAATACAGCACTTCCAATAAAGCGGAGTCAGAGATTGCCTTATATGCAAGGCACAGATGGCTTCTGAGTAGTCTGCATGAAACAGAATAAAGTGACAGTGATTTCAGATTACCCACATAGGACAGATGCTGAAGACCTTGAATTTTTCTTGTAAGGAACCTTTGTGGTCTCTCCAATTGCTGTAGGTGGTTGGAAAGGTACATACCAAAAGGGGCATTGTACTCAATTATTGGCCTTATGAGGGAAGAGTACAGGGAGGTTATAACTTATTTTTTTCTAGAGGCAATGCTCTTACTTATGAGATGAGCACTACAGAATGCCCTTCTTACCACTGTGGAGACATGGTGATCAAAGGTAAGGTTGCTGTCAACCTGTATGCCCAGTTGTCTCACCACTGAGTGCGTACATAGGGTGTTGCTATTGATGTAGTAGTTAGCAGGAACATGGCTTTCACTGAAAGGGATGATAATAAATTTTTGCATTGAGCTTAAGTCCATGACTTTGGCACCAATCATTTGTTTGTGTAAGATCCTCTTATAGGATGTTGACATCATTTGGAGATTCTATGACCGCTACCAGTTTGCAAACATCACCAAACTTTGTCAGCCACAGACCGTTAGTTTTTGCTTGTACTTTGGAGAAATAAATCTAGACTGAGTAGGGTCAAGTGTTTGGAGATTACCTATATCTTTGTTGATAAGGTCCATGATGATTCGCTCCACGGTCTTGCAGATAAGGCTAGCCGCTAATAGGTCTATAGTTCCCAGGATCAGTGGAAGCACCACCTTCGTGCAAGGGAATAACGGTGGCTGTTTTCTATTCAGCTGGGATGAAACCGGTGCTTAGACTATGATTGAAAAGAGTAGCCATTGGTGTTACTAATTCTTGTTGGAGCCTATGTAAGACGCAGCCTGGGATGGTATCAGGTCCCATAGATGCTATGTTTTTGGCCTTAGAGAGGGCAATTACAACCTGCTCTTTCGATATACAAGGTAGGGGGCAGGTGGTAGGGATGTCATGGGGTACATGTGGCTGGGACAGGGGAGTGAAGTTTTCACAGAACCTGTCAGTAAACAAGTTAGTTACGTCCACGAGCTCAATGTATGTGGTATCATTAACTACCAGTTCAGCACAAATCTGGCCTTTTCCTTTTAGGTTACAGATGTAACTAAAGAATGCCTTATGGTTGTCCTTTGTTGAGGAAGCTAATTTGGATTTGTAGTTTGCTTTGGAGGACTTCACAAGAAGTGTTATTTGCTTGTTTAAGCTGAGGAGGGAGTGTTTCCATTTTAGGAGGGCTCACTCCCTCTTACTCTTAGACAGCAATTTCTTCCTCTTATTGTAAAACCTGTTAATGGCATTTGTCCACAATGCAGGTTTGCTCTTCCTTGTGGAGCTTGTTATGGTTCTATCAGGTATGGCCAAGTCAATGCAGTTATACAGGTGTCTGTATTAAGCAATGGAGCAGAATTTGGCATAGCTGCCAATTCCATCTAAGGGGGGAGGTGCACTGAAGCTATTTATACTATCCCGTAAGAGGTTATAATCTGCTTTAGTTGTTTAGTTTAGTTGCTGCCAGGGGGAGTCAGGTGTGATAGTTACTTTGAATGAGACTGATTTGTGGTCAGATCTCACCAGGGAAGACCTCACAGTGGGGGGGTGTTACAGTGGTCCCCCATTTTGGAAAGCACCAGATCCAGGATGTTGACACCCCTTGTGGGGGGGTGTCAACCAGCTGGTCCAGGGCAATGGAGTTAACAAAGTCGAGGAACCTTTGTGCAAGTGAGTTTGAGCATGAGTAATTTACCCAGTCAGTGGATGGGTAATTAAAGTCACAGAAAAAGCATAGTTCAGTTCTATCTTGATAGACTCAAGTAGATCCAAAGAGGGTGAGTGGGTGTCTTGATTCATGGAGGGGGTCCTGTAGCTGGCAACAACTTGAATATGTTTCTTACCAACGGTTAATTGCACCTGAAGTACCTCCAGGGAATCATACTGTTTAACCAATCTGGAGGTGCATTTATATTTAATAAATATTGATAAACAACCTCCTTTAATTTTCATGCCTTCAGTTTGTAGTCTAAACATATGGAAGGAGGTGTAACCTGGTATTTCTGGGGTGCTCTCTACAGCCTTGAACTATGTCTCCATGACTGCACAAATGTCTGCGTCTTCCAAGGTGAGGACTGCTTCCAGTAAGTGCAGTTTCATGTTAAGACTCCTCATGTTTAGCAGCATGACCTTGAGGCTGTTTTTAGATGGTGTTTTAACATCAGGAATTTTGTCCTTGAGACACTGCCTGAAAAGGGCACTATGGGGGTGGCAAGAGCCTTAGCCAGTCACCAAAATCCTAGGGGTGACAGATGAAGATCATCTCTGGCAAAGCGTCGAGGTCTGTTGATCATGTCACCCCAGGCTGACAAATACAGGTCTATATTACGTAATCGAAGAGACACTTCTTTGAATATGTAATAATCGACACCAAAACAATGAAATTCCAAAACCACAAATGACCACATCCGCAAATTTTTATCCTAGGGAAAAAATTTAGTTGGCTATTCCCGGGGTTTACCCTTTTCCCCAATGCAGAGTGAAGCTGGAGTTGGTATATTTAGTTAGGGGGTGTGTGAGGAGCACAGCTCCACACTTAAATTAGATTTGAAGTGTGTGTGTTGTGTTTACAGCCCTGCAAATTTTTTCCTTAGGAAAAAATTCGCAGACGTGGCTGTTCATGGTTTTGGGATTTTGGTGTTTTGGTGTCGATTATTATGTATTCGAAGAAGTGTCTCTTGGATTACGTAATATAGACCCGACAAATACTGGATCCTCTTAGAATGACACCAGAAACTAAGCCAATTATTGAATTCAATCATTTTCTGTTTGTATTAAGGCATCATCCTAGGTGAAGGTAAGATGCTGCTTAAGGTAAGGGACATACCTGCCTGAGATACATAGTCCGAGAGCTCAGTCATGTCTCTCTCCTTATAGTCCAGAGAGGTACTTCTCAAGGTGTTCACACCAATATGGACTATGACAGATCATATGCTGTGTGGACTCTATTTATTTTATTTATTTATTTTGACATTTGCTGACTGGGAATGTCCGACTAAGCATGAGACATTTTTCAGCAGAGGCCTGGGGAGAAAAGCTCCACAGACAGAAAAAGAGTGATGATACAAATAATAGACAACATTAATAAGATAATACAAAGTTAATTAAGATAATACAAAGTTTTAAATACAGAGATACATGTAAATACTGAAGTAATAGTACATGCAGATACCAATGTATATAACTAAGGTACAATAAACATCAGTCAGCAGGCAATAGGGTATATTTGTACAGACAAACAAAGGAAGTTACACATAAAGGTAGAAGAAAACAGGTAAGTAAGTAAGTAGTATAAAAAAAGTTCTTAGACAGAGAAAAGAGTGTAAGGGTAAGGGAAATGAAAAACAGTAGTAAAGAGAGAAGAGAGTTAGGCTTGGTTTAGGCAGGGGCAGATCCAGGAGTTCCATAAATGTTCTTTCAGAGCTTTTTGAATTCATGAGTGTTAGAGATGGTTCCAATGGATAGGGCAGTTTATTCCAAATAAGGGCAATTGAGTAGCTATATAAATGTTGACCAATTGTTCTTTTAGGTTTGTAAATTTCCAAGTGTAGTTGATCAGAACTCCTGAGAGACTGTTTTGGAGTATAATGAGAGATGAGAGAGGAGATGCCGGGGCAGGAGGTAGGTTTGTTGAGAACAGAGTAGATGATAATGAGTTGAGGAAGTAAGAGCTGGTGTGAAAATTCCATCCAGTTTATGGCTTTGAGGGAGAGGCAGTGGTTCATAGGTTTGTACTAGGCTATCAGCCCTAGGGCCTATACAAGCCTAGCCATAACAATTCCCTGGCTATTTCTTCCCACACTATTTACTTCCCTGGACTCCTGTCTAGCAGGGTGACTGATGTGATCCCCGGGGTGAATTTCCTTTCTCCCATCCAATTATCAAGGTTCCTTTTGAAGAAGGCCAAAGAGGCACTCTGCTTGACATGTATGGGCAGTCTATTCCAGAGTCTGCGAAGTCTCTGGGTCAGGAACCTATACCTCCAGCATGTTTTGTTTATTGTGATGACAAGGTTTAGATCCCTGGAGCATGTGGCTTTGAGGGATTGGGATTTCTTTAAGTGTAGCATGTCCAATAGCTCTGGGTTTGACATGGCCTTGTATGTTAAGCAGAAATCTCCTCTGAGCAGACAATATGCGACAGAGTATAGCTGGAGTTTTTTAAGGCGGTCAGCATAGGGCATCTGCTTTAGGCCTGTGATTCTTTCAGTGAAGTATTTCTGCACCCTTTCCAGTTGTTGCAGATGCCTTGACATGTACATATAAAATGGGGTGTTGTACTCTATAATGGGTCTAATGAGAGATGAGTACAGTGGGACAATGACCTCCTTTTTCTGGATGAAAAGCCCTTAGTGATGAGGTGTGCCACATAGAAGGGTTTCCTGACTGTTGTAGTGATGTGGTTATTGAAGATAAGACCACTTTCCACCTGTGTCTCTAAGTCTCTTATCACACTTTCAGAGTTTAGTGTACTGCCACCTATGTGGTAATTCATGGGTACATGTTTTTTTTTTCCCAAAGGGGATAACTATACATTTCTTGGCATTGAGCTTGAGCCCATGGCTCTGGCACCAAGCATCTGTTTCTGTAAGGCCCTTTTATAGAGTATCCACATCATTTGGGGATTCAATAATGGCTCCCAGTTTGCAGTCATCTGCAAACTTTGTTAGCCAGAGTCCCTTAGTGTTGGCCTGTACTTCAGAGAAGTAGATGCCAAACAAGAGTGGTCCCAGGACTGAACCCTGAGGTATTCCACTTGTCACTTGTCTGGAGCTGGATTGGGAGTCAGCTACTTTTACAGTGTGGGTTCTGTCAGTAAGCCAGTTGGCAACCAATCGAGTGACATAGGGATTAATGCCCAGCTTAGTAAGTTTATTTATGATTCCAGAGTGGGGGATGGTGTCAAAGGCCTTGGCGAGGTCCAGACTGTGTGGAATACCTCACCCTCTTCCACCGCTCTGGAGAGTGATTTGAAGAAGTCAATCAGGTTCAGGAGACAAGATTGGTCCTTCATGAACCCAAACTGGGATGAGTCCTGTGTTTGAAGGTTGCCAATGCCTTTGTTTATAAGTTTCATGATAATACATTCCATGGTCTTGCAGATCAGGCTCGTCAGACTAATGGGGCAGTAGTTCCTGGGATCCAAGGTGGATTTCCCCTTGTGGAGTGGGATAACTGTAGCTGTGTGCCACTCAGTGTGCATGAAGCCTGAGGTGGGGGTATGATTAAACATGACACTTAGGGGAGGTGCCAGTTCATTTTGTAGTTCATGTAGTACACAGCTCAGGATGTCATCTGGTCCCATGGAGGGGGTGGGAGTTGTAGGGCTGGTTTACAGCAAACCTAATTACTTTGTTGTGAGTTCTAGCCTGATTGTTAGAGAGGACAAGGAAGAAGAAAAGCATAGGCTAGGAAGGGTCTTGAATCTGTGGAAAATATTTTTTTTTATTTCTATAGAGCAAACCAAGTTTTTGGTGTGTCATTTTTATGCAATGATGGATGTGTAGGTCAAACCAAAATTGATCATCAATAATTGCCTTCAGGAGCTTGATATGTGATTCATTGTTAATGACAGTACTGTTAAGACATGAAACAGAGAATGTAGGTTTAACATGAGTGAGGGATTTTGTGAGTAATAAGAGAAGTTTAGTGTTTTTGGGACTGAGAATGAGTTGATTATCAGTAAGCCAACTTTCAATGAAGATGAAAGAATTTTGAGTTAAGCTGTGGAGGTCAGAGATCTTATCAGAAGTGGATACGATTGTGGAATCATCAGCATATTATATAAGAAAAGAATTAGAACAGGAGGTGTGTAGGCAGTTAGTAAAGATGCTAAAATGTAAAGGACCCAGAATGGAGCCTTTGGGATCACCTATCTTAATCAGGAGAAAAGGAGAGAGAGAAGACAGCCATTTTACCGACTGCTGTCTAATAATGAGATAGCTAGAGAACCAGGAGATAGTAGGATTAGAGAGACTAAGGACAGAGCTTGAATTGAGAAACTGTGTCAAAAGCTTTGGAGAGATCTAAGAATAGACAGGAAACAGGTTTTGTTATTATCTCTGGCTTAAGGAGATAATTTGTGTGAAGGAAATAAGAGCCGCAGCTCTGCTGTGATTAGGACGGAAGCCATGTCGGGTGGCAGTGAGTAAACTTTCTTGAAGAAGATAGTTCATGAGCTACTTGTGTACACATTTTTGAGTATTTTAGAAATGGGGGACAGAATGGCTATAGGCCAGTAGCTTGAGAGCTCAATGGAGTTGTGAAGACTGGGTAGAGATGGGTGAAGGCTGACAGCTTAGCCAAATAGAATTTGATACATAATTCTGGCATTTGTAAATATAAATGTAGAATACAGGCTTGTTTCTTATATGAAAGAAAACACTGTAAAATGTTGAACTTCAAGACTGTAGCAACATTGCCATAAGCTCTAAGGAAAACTAAGTCAAGCATTTCACAGCTGTCCTTTGAAATTAAAATTATTTCATCACTGCCTTTGATGTTTTACAAGTTGGCTCCAGTCCAGCTAGAGGAAGGCTTCCTGCCTATTGTTTTAAGGCTAAAGTTAATGACCAGAATTTACATATGGAATGTCCTTTATTGCTGTAAGTGTAAAAGAATGTAAATGCAGTTTCTGTGTGGCCTGGGAACCAGGAAGGTGTTAAAGATGACGTAATGTTTAGCAGAACTACAGTTTCAATTTAAACAATGAGAACTAGAGATTATTAAGCATTTTGATCTTGGACATCTAACACAGCACTGCCTATGCTTTTAAGTAAGTTATCTTAGAAGTGTGTTTTCTTGTAGAAATAGCTAGGACTATAAAGATTAGACTAAGTGTTTTTCTGTTATGTCAGAACTGTACTACTGAATTATTTTAAGTTTCTGTGTGATCTCTGAACTTTTGAATAGCACTGTGGTGTAGTATTATTGTCTTGAGGTTTTTAGTATTTATTATTAAATATTTTTAAACCCTTTTCAACTGTGGCTGCTTTATGTAGAGATAAGTTAAGCTCTAGAACACATTGCATATTTATAGAGTTTACTGTCTAAGCCACTCCTATAGCTTTAGCCCTGTGCTATACTACCAATCAGATAATAATATTGCAGAGTAATAATTGGACACCCTTTGAAGGGCCTTTGGGTAGCTGATAATTATTAGCTGCTGGTGGCAGTAATTACTACCGTATAGTCTGGGTAAAGGGGCACAGCTGGAGAATATGTGTCTGCCTTTCCCTGGAGTGTCTGTGAAGTTGTATAAATACTTATCTCAAAGTGTGTGTGTGTGTGTGTGTGTGTGTGTGTGTGTGTGTGTGTGTGTGTGTGTGTGTGTGTGTGTGTGTGTGTGTGTGTGTGTGTGTGTGTGTGTGTGTGTGTGTGTGTGTGTGTGTGTATCAGCTACTTGGGCAGGGACACAAAGCACTGGTTGGACAGAGAGGGTACTAGAGGTTAGATTGCCAGCTAGGCTGAGATCTGGACCATATAGCTATGCCAGTGGGGAGTCTTATTGGGGACCTGGGGAGCAAGGGAGTGACCAGCCCCAGACTGACAGTGATCTCTATGTGCTCTTAAGGGAAATTACACTTTACTGTGTATTTGTCATCCTTTCCTCATATATGAGATGTCCTCTTTGGTGTTAGTGGTAAGGATTGAGGCTCCATGATTGCTGGGCCAGGGCATGGGCATCACATGTGGTTTGGCAATGGTGGGATATCCACATTGCATATTAATTAGTTGGCAAATACTAATTGGCTTGTAGTGATGTGGGTAGAGTGGATCCTGTATCTTATGTACAGTGATCTCTGAAGGTGTTTTGTACTCTAAAATAGCCACACAGTGAATACTCAGAGTTCAGGTCACAAAAAAAAAAAAAAAATTATCCTTGTTTCCCATCTTTCCTGACCTAGAGTAGTCCAAATACAGGCTTTGCTGTATTCTGGACTTTTGGAAAGTTCCTCTGTTGCCCATTTCCTTTCTTGGATAAAGGGAGGCTTCTTTGTTCACCAGTGGCAGTGGGGAGCTTGGAGCAGCCTATCTATCCCTGGAGGAGTGTTCCCAGCACAAGAATCTAGTAGTTCCTGTGTTGCCCATTTCCTTTCTTGGATAAAGGGAGGCTTCTTTGTTCACCAGTGGCAGTGGGGAGCTTGTAGCAGCCTATCTATCCCTGGAGGAGTGTTCCCAGCACAAGAATCTGGTAGTCTGTTTGTTGCAAAAAAGAAAAAAAATGTATCCTTGTTTCCCATCTTTCCTGACCTAGAGTAGTCCAAATACAGGCTTTGCTGTATTCTGGACTTTTGGAAAGTTCCTGTGTTGCTCATTTCCTTTTTTGGATAAAGGGAGGCTTCATTGTTCACCAGTGGCAGTGGGGAGCTTGGAGCAGCCTGTCTATCCCTGGAGGAGTGTTCCCAGCACAAGAATCTGGTAGTCTATTGGCTGTTTTGGGCCAGTTTGTAGCTCTTTCAAGTCCCCCTGTATAAAACCCACTTTGGCGTGGTTTTTGCACTTGTTACTACTCGGCCAAGATCCTTGTGGTCCTGCAGAGTGGTGCTAGCAGCAGGGAGGCTAAAAGAGCGACTGCTAACCTGATAAAAGTGTTTATTTTCCTGCTACTACCTGGGCAACTGTCCAATCTAGCTAACCTGCAAGTATTTCTGCTTCTTGAACTGTTTTAAACTGTTTAAAGTTGTTTTTGCACCTGCACTTTTAAAGTTTGTCCTGTTTGTTGCTTTTACCTGTTGAGGCTAAACATTCAAATGCGCTAGCCTGTGTTACATATTTATTGCATTTTCCTGCTGTTTGTTGCAAAAAAAAAAAAAAATGATCCTTGTTTCCCATCTTTCCTGACCTAGAGTAGTCCAAATACAGGCTTTGCTGTATTCTGGACTTTTGGAAAGTTCCTGTGTTGCCCATTTCCTTTCTTGGATAAAGGGAGGCTTCTTTGTTCACCAGTGGCAGTGGGGAGTTTGGAGCAGCCTATCTATCCCTGGAGGAGTGTTCCCAGCACAAGAATCTGGTAGTCTATTGGCCATTTTGGGCCAATTTCTAGCTCTTTCAAGTCCCCCTGTATAAAACCCACTTTAGCGCGGCTTTGTGCGATTTTGCACATAGCGCAGCATTGGGCAGCAACGCTTAATTGGGTTTAAACCATTCTCGGCTCCACAAAGTCTGCTCTTCACTTTTTCTCTTAGAACTAATCTAGTTCTCATAATAAACACCCTATTCCCACTCTAAAGCCTGGCACTTGCTCACTAAAGCAAGTATATAAGTCAGCACTAAAAAATTAAAAGCACTACACCCTCACAAACTCCCCTTGAGTACTTTGTTCCCCATTGGCCCTTTTTTTCAATTATAAAGGAATTCCCAATACTATTCTAGCATGTCCAAAGGTCAGTTGTCAATCTCCTCTCCGGTCCAGCTGGTGAATCTGAGAATCTTGAGGCAATGATACAACTGCCTTATGTACACAGACAACCCTCTCCTCCTCCCAACAAATTCCAACACGTGAGAGATGCAACCATATAGCCAAACTGGAGGCTAAGCTCTCTCAACTCAGTACTGGCATAACCAGTCAGGAGGAGAAGGAAACCACACTCACTACAATTCCAGTCTCACATAGACCTACCATGACAGCAAACCAAACACATAAACAAACAAAAACATACTCGGATGCTCTAAATAAAAATCTGCCTAAGCAGCAGAGACCTCCAAAGCAGAAACCCAAGCAACCGCTACCCCAAAACAAAACACGTGCAACACATAGCTCACAAAGCCGAACAGTCACAGCCCTTAAGGCTAAACAACACACCTGATACACTTGTAATAGGTGACTCTATCATCAGGCACACTGACGTCCCGCTCACCAGGCTGAACAAGGCGAAGGTCACGGTGAGCTGCCTGTCAGGCGCTAGGATCCGCCACATAACACAAGCACTCAGGTCACTCCAAGGCAAGTACAAATATGACTCAGTCATTGTCCATGCTGGTGTGAATGACCTGAGACGTACCTCCCTGGACTACATGAAAAGAGACATAGAGGAGCTCTCTGAGCATGTAGCCCAAGCCGGTATGACCCTGACTTTGAGTAGCATCTTACCCTCACCAAGAATGATGCCACAATATGAAGACAAGATGATCAATTTCAACAATTGGCATATTGGTGTCATTCAAAAGGGATCCAATGCCTGTCTGCCTGGGATGACATGCTCGACAATCCACGATGCTTTGCTAGGGATGGCTTGCACCTGTCACCCCTGGGCTTTCGAATATTGGCAAAGGCTCTTGCCACCCCCATAGTGCCTTTTTAGGCAAGGCTCAAAAGACAAACCCACCTCCATAGGTATCACAAGGGATAAGAAACTAAGAGTAATGCTACTCAACGCCAGAAGTCTAAACCTCAAGATGCACGCACTCAAAACTCTCCTTAGCATGGAGAACATCGATATCTGTGCAGTAACAGAAACCTGGTTCAAGGCTCCCGAGAGCACCACAGCACTACCAGGTTATACCTCATACCATGTTTTTCGGACCCAAAACTTGGACCGAACCACAAAAGGAGGGGGAGTATCAATATTCATCAAAAATACCCACACCTCCAGGTTGGTGGCACAGCACAAAGCATCAGAGACTATCCATGTGCAACTAACAGTGGGTAAAACTGCCTTCCAGTTTATAGCCTGCTACAGACCACCCTCCCAAACCCAGGAACCCCACTCGGCCTTCCTGAGAACACTGGAAAATATGAAGGTCTCTCCAAACACCATTATATTGGGCGACTTCAACTACCCTAACATAGACTGGGAGCATTACTCTAGCTCCAACACCCTAGCCCAAAGGTTCCTAGAATTTATAAACTCAAATGCTATGGAACAATTTGTTGCCACTCCCACAAGAGGGGAAAACATACTGGACCTGATCATCACCAACATGGGGACTCTATGCTCCAGACCAGAAGTTTATCCCTCACTGGTAAGATCAGACCATAAACTAATCTCACTAGATATTCACATCCCGACCCCAGCCCCTGCCCAGAAAACCACAGTGAAAATCTTCTCTAAAGCAAATTTCACACTCCTCAAAACTGAGGTGGAATCCTTCAAAGCCCCCGAGCCTGTGGAAAATATGGTCCAGACTGCAGAATCCTTTATAAACGCATTCTATGAACACCTTCAGGAATGCATGGATCATGCAATCCCAAATAAAACCAAGACCCAATCCTCCAAAGTTAGGCATCCTGTCTGGTGAACCCCAGCCATAAACAAACTATACAATAGAAGGAGGAAGCTACTACATGATAGAGCAAAATCCCAAAAAGGGAAGGCATCTTTGATTAGTATTAGCAAAAAACTACGGGCACTCATAAAATCGTCTAAGGCCAGCTTCGAGAGAAAAATTGCACAGGACACTAAGGATAATCACAAGGCTTTCTTTAGTTATGTTAGGAACCTGGGTGGGAATTCCCAGATATGCTCAGAATTAGTCCAAAATGACAAAAAATACACCGAACCCACAGACATTGCCAACATCCTAGTTGACAGATTCAGTGCAAACTTCTCCCTCCTTCTCCACCAAAAGGGCAAATATCTATCCCAGCAGAGTGCTGCCCCCCTGACATCTCAGATGCTCAGGTAAGAGCCGCCCTCTCCAAAGCAAAAAACACAGCATTAATGGGACCAGACGGTGTCCTGGGCTGCATCCTACATGAACTCCAAGAAGAACTAAACCAAACATAAAACTACTGTTCAGGCTCAGCCTTACTACAGGATATGTACCCAAAGAGTGGCGTACAGCACCAGTGGTCCCTCTCCACAAAGGTGGTGCCTCAACGGATCCTGGAAACTATCGCCCCATAAGCTTGACTAGCTTGGTCTGCAAAGCTATGGAAAGGATCATCATGGACCTCATAAATAAAGATATTGGAGAACCTACAGACACTGGATCCTACCCATTTAGGCTTTATTAAGGGCAGATCCTGCCTCTTAAACCTGGTTGATTTCTTTGAAACAGTCACCAAGGCCATTGACGAGGGGAAGATGGTCCACACAGCCTACCTGGACCTTGCAAAAGCCTTTGATACAATACCCCACTCGGGCATTATAGATAAGCTCACCAGCTTAAATATAAACCCCTATGTCACTAGATGGGTTGCAAACTGGCTCAAGGACAGAACCCACATGGTTAGAATTGCTGGAGCCATGTCAGACTCCAAACCAGTTACAAATGGCGTCCCACAAGGCTCAGTCCGGGGACCTCTCTTGTTCGGTATATATTTCTCGGAGGTACAGGCTAACACGGAAGGACTGTGGCTGACCAAGTTCACAGATGACTGCAAACTGGGCACCATAATAGACTCTCCAGCTGACACAAGCATCCTACAAAAGGGCCTCATAGAAACAGACAACTTGTGCCAGAGCCATGGCCTCAAGCTAAACACCAAAAAGTGTATAGTCATCCCCTTTGGCAAAAACAAAGTGCCCACAAATTACCACATAGGTGGTAATCCATTAAGTATGGAAGAAGTAATTAGGGACCTGGGGACCCAAGTTGATAGCAATCTCTCATTTGACAACCACGTGGCCAAAGTGGTTAGAAAAACATTTTATATAGCCCACCTAATCATGAAGGGATTCACATCTAGATCAGGGGAGGTCATCGTGCCTCTTTACTCATCCCTCATCAGGCCCATAATTGAGTACAATGCCCCTTTCGGGATGTACCTTACCAGACACCTGCAGCAACTGGAAAGATCCCAAAAGTACCTCACCAAGAGGATCAAAGGGCTCAAACAGATGCCATATGCTGCCCGGTTAAAGAAACTCCAGCTCTACTAAGTAGCATACCGCCTGCTCAGAGGCGATCTGTGCCTGACGTATAAAGCCATGTCCAACCCGGAATTAATGGACATGCTACACCTCAGAAAATCCAAATCCCATCGAGCTACGCGCTCGAGAGACTTGAACCTCAGCACTGAAATAAATAGGAAATGCTGGAGGGACAGATTCATAACCCAGAGGCTCCCTTCATTCTGGAATAAAATCCCAGTCCAGGTTAGGCAGAGTCCCTCATTGACTCTCTTCAAGAGGAATCTTGATGAGTGGATGGGAGATAGTAGGTTTACCCCGGGTATCACTTCTGTGTCACTGTTAGACAGTGGTACAGTATACTAACCTCAAAAAAGGGCATAGCAAAATTCATTTGAAATGGGTGGCGAAAGCCAAACACACTCTGGCTAGGCTTATAAATGCCCTAGGGCAGATAGCCTAGTATGAACCTATGAACCTATGAATTGTTTTATTTCTCTTGTTAGCTTAGTTAAACAGGGTGAGCAGGCAGCATGTCAGCAGAGGAGCATGGAAAGCTGAGAAGGATCCAGCTGGTGGAGATGTGCAAGGCTAGTGGACTGGTGCATGTAAACCTAAGGCAGACCTGATTGCAACCTTGGTTACAGCTGCATCAGAAAGCATCCAGGAGGACAATTAGACTGGCAGTGGATATACAATATCCTCAGTAAATGGACAGCTCAACATTTCTGTGAAGGACAATCAGACTGGCAGTGGAGATAGAAAATCCCCTGGAGAATGGACAGCTCAACCTTTCTATAGTGGACTTAAAAATCCAGCTGGAGCTAAAGAGACTTGAGTTGAAGGCCAGGCGGTTGGAGATAAAAGTCAAAGAAAAGGATCGTCAGAGGAGGCATGAGAGGGAAATGCTGACTATTTGCCAGAGTCATGGAGGTAATGGGGAAGGGAGTAACTGGACCCCAGAAGCACAACAAGTCAGTAAAATTCTTCCGCAATTTAAAGAGGGGGTAATTTTGATTTTGATAGTTTCATTCTTATGTTTGAGAGGGTATGCAAACAGTATAGTGATAATTAAAGGCTCTGGGTACGGTTTCTGATCCCCTTACCCCATGGGGAAAGTTGTAACATTTTTGTCAAAAATGCCTGACTGTCTGTTTTGATTATACTGCTGTAAAAATGTCTTTTAGAATGTTTTAAGCTAACACCTGAAATGTATATGAAAAGGTTTTGTGAGCATAGATGCAAGGCAGATGAAAGTGTGTGTGAATATGTTGCTGAGCTGAGCACTTATTTTCATAGCTGGGTGAGTGGATGTCAGGTCACCACTTTTGAAGGGCTGGAAGACTTTTTGGTGCAGGAACAAGCCCTTAGCACTTTGCTGGAGGACATGAGGATCTGGTTAGCTGATAGACTATGTGCTACTTCAGATGAGTTGGGGAAGAAGGGAGACCTATACCTAGCAAGCAGGGCAGTCCTGCACAGGAAGGGGACCCCCAGTACTGCTCATGGGTCTAAAGGAGCCCATAGTGGGCAGCACAGACTGCCCCAACTGAATCTGCCAGTAGCAGTGGAAGCCACTAGTCCAGGTACACGTCCAAGAGCTAGGGTTAAATGTTTTGGATGTAACCAGTGGGGCCATGTGGCATACAGGTGTCCATGGAGGCAAAGTGAGGAACCAAATGTGAGGGAGCCAGTAAGTGGGAAATACAAAATGCCAATAGTAGGTTGTCTTGAGACAACAGGGATCCTAAACTACCATCCTGCAGATGTCCTAAGAGGGAAGGATTTGGGTGAGGCAGTACCATGTACTTATGCAGTTACACGTGGTCAGGCTAGGAGACAAGCATATGGGCCTGGTAAACTAGGGAGACCCAGACAGACTGCATACTTGAAGCCAGGACTGTTGAGGTGGTTACTTCAGGGATTGAGCTACACTGTAGCCATAAGACTGAAGGTGAGTCACAGCTGCTTGTGGGTACTGGTGTTCCCTTGGACAGGGTAACTGCAAAGGTAGAGGTGAGTAGTAGTACCCAGGCTGACAGTGAACCACCGCTGTCAGAGGATGCCAGACTTCCTGTGGAAGGGGAGCTGGGAAGGGTTACAATGAGAGAGTTAAGACAGGCTCATCTCTCAGACTCTACATTGCAAGGCCTGAGGCAGGTAGCTAGGGAGCCACCTGATTCTCAAGAAAAGGGGGAATCTGTATACTGGGACAAAGGGATACTATACAGAGAGTGGACCTCTGAGGGAGGTCTAGAAGGTGAGAGAGAGCAGCAGTTGGTAGTGCCTAGAGCCTACCACCTGGCGCTTCTAGCCATAGCCCATGATAAGTCCCTTTGCAGGTCATATGGGCATAAAACATACAAAGAGGCATATTATGCAGAATTTCTATTGGCCTGGAATTTCCAGAGATGTAACAGGGTACTGCAGGACCTGTGAGCAGTGCCAAAAGATTGGCAAGGCAGGAGACATGGCCAGAGCTCCTTTGATGCCTTTGCCTGTGATTCAGGAGCCATTTCAGAGGGTAGCTATGGATATTGTGGGTCCTCTGAGTACCCCAAATTCCACAGTGAAAAAGTATATCCTAGTGGTAGTGGATTATGCTACACAATACCCTGAGGCATTGGCTTTGTCCTCCATTGAGGCAGAGAAGGTGGCAAATGCTTTGTTAGAGATTTTCAGCAGGGTAGGTTTCCCAAAAGAAATACTGACTGACTGAGTTGACAACTTCATGTCAGAACTGCTGGCTTGTCTGTGGAAGTCCTGTGGGGTGAAGCACATGAAGACCACCCACCAGACTAATGATCTTGTTGAGAAGTTAAATTCTACAATCAAGTCCATGCTATGGGCATTTGCAGATCAGTTTAAGAGGGAGTGGGACAAATATTTGCCCCATCTGTTGTTTGCTTACAGAGAAGTTCCCCAGGAATCCAAAGATTTTTCACCCTTTGAGTTGTTATATGGGCATAGGGTGAGGGGACCTCTAGATTTAATTTGAGATTAGTGGAGAGGTGAGTGTGAACCCCACAAGGAGTCTGTTGTGGCATATGTCCTAAACCTCAGGACAAGGCTCAGGAAACTCATGGGCTTGGCCCAGGAGAACCTGGCAGAAGCCCAACAACAGAAAAAGGTGTGGTATGACAGGAATGCTCGAGCTAGAGAGTATGCTGTGGGGCAGCAGGTAATGGTTCTCATTCCTATCAGACACAACAAGCTGCAAGCAGCTTGGGAGGGTCCCTACAAGGTGGTAAGAAAGGTAAGTGATGTTAACTACATGGTGGAACTGCTAGGCAGATGGCAGGGGCACAAATTGCACCATGTTAACATGATGAAACCTTACCATAATAGGGAGGCCCTTGTGCTGAGCTTTTGTAGTGGATTGCAGGAGGAGTCTGAGGGAGATCTGGGGACTGATCTCCTCAGTGACGCTCAGGCTGACACCGCAGTGGAAGGGGTAGCAGTGTCCCAGCAGCAGTCTCCTACCAAGGTTCCAGAAATCCAAGCGGTGTTGCAGGAATTTGGGGACATGTTCACTGGGAAACCAGGCTGCACCCACCTGGTGCAGCACCACGTGGATACAGGACCCCAAAGGCCTATTAGGCAGGCCCCTTATAGGGTGTCTGAAAGAGTCAGGCAGACTCTGAGGGAAGAGGTACAGGAGATGTTGGAACTAGGGGTGATTCAAGAGTCCAACAGTCCCTTGGCTTCCACAGTGGTGCTAGTGCCAAAGAAGGATGGCAGTATCAGGTTCTGTGTGGACTACAGGAAATTAAATAGTCACAGAATTGGATGCTTATCACATGCCTAGTACAGATGATGCCCTAGAGTAGTTGGGTGGGGTAAGTATCTTATAACCATTGATCTTACCAAGGGTTATTGGCAGATGACCTTGACTCCCAGTGCTAGAGAGAAGTCATCCTTTGTGATCCTTTTGGCGTGTTTGAGTTCACAAAGATGCCCTTCGAGATGAAGAATGCCCTAATGACTTTCCAGAGGCTGCAAGATCATATCCTAGTAGGAGCAGGAGGGTTTGCCCTTGCTTACCTAGATGATATTGCCATCTACAGCCATTCCTGGCCAGAACACCTTCAGCACATCAGGGAGATGCTGGGCAGACTACAGAGGGCAGGGTTGACCATTAAGCCGAGAAAATGTCAGGTGGGTATGGCAGAGGTCTCCTACCTAGGACATAGAGTGGGGAGTGGTAAGATAAGGCATGGCCTTCACCTATTACCAAAAAGCAGGTGATGGCATTCTTAGGGACAGCAGGGTACTACAGAAAGTTCGTCCCCAGTTATCGTACCATAGCTGCTCTCCTCACAGACCTGACAAGAAAGAACAGGCTAGATAAGGTAGTGTGGACCCCAGCATGTAAGCAAGCATTCCAGAAGCTTAAAGAAGCTTTGGAAGGACCCCCCCCCCTGTGTTAGCTAGTCCAGATTACAGCAAAGGATTTGTTGTGCAAGTGGGTGCTTCAAAGCATGGGGTGGAGGCTGTACTTAGCCAGATTTCTTCAGAGGAAAAGTGTACCCAGTGGTTTATTTCAGTTATAGGCTCCAACCCAGGGAGGAATGCTATGCAGCTGTAGAAAAGGAATGTCTAGCCATAGTGTGGGCACTGCAGAAGCTTCAGCCTTATCTGTATGGTAGAAAATTCACTGTTATGACAGATCACAACCTTCTAACATGGTTAAACAGAGCCAGTCAGCAAAATGCCAAGTTGTTAAGATGGAGCATGGGGTTGCAAGCATATGATATGTCCGTGCAGCACCGCAGTGGGATTAGCAATGCCAATACAGATGGACTCTCAGGACAGGGAATGGGGTAAGGTATACTCAGATAGACCTGACCCTCTCAAGTGGTGTTTCACAAGGGTCATTTCAAAAACTAGCTTGAGTTTTCTGGGGTGAGGGGAGATATGAAGATTGGGTAGAGATGGGTGAAGGCTGCCAGCCTAGCCAAATAGAATTTGATACATAATTCTGGCATTTGTAAATATAAATGCAAAATACAGGCTTGTTTCTTAAATGAAAGAAAACACTGTAAAATGTTGACCTTCAAGATTGTAGCAACATTGCCATCTGCTGTCAGGGAAACTAAGTCAAGCATTTTACAGCTGTCCTTTGAAATTAAAATTATTTTATCACTGCCTTTGATGTTTTACAAGTCGGCTCCAGTCCGGCTAGAGGAAGGCTTCCTGCTTATTGTTTTAAGGCTAACGTTAATGACCAGAATCTACATATGGAATGTCCTTTATTGTATTGCTCTAAGTGTAAAAGAATGTAAATGCAGTTTCTGTGTGTCCTGGGAACCAGGAAGGTGTAAAAGATGATGTAATGTTTAGCAGAACTGCAGTTTCAATTTAAACAGTGAGAACCAGAGATTATTAAGTATTTTGATCTTGGGCATCTAACACAGCACTGCCTATGCTTTTAAGTAAGTTATCTTAGAAGTGTGTTTTCTTGTAGAAATAGCTAGGACTATAAAGATTAGACTAAGTGTTTTTCTGTTATGTCAGAACTGTACTACTGAATTATTTTAAGTTTCTGTGTGATCTCTGAACTTTTGAATAGCACTGTGGTGTAGTATTATTGTCTTGAGGTTTTTAGTATTTATTATTAAATATTTTTAAACCCTTTTCAACTGTGGCTGCTTTATGTAGAGATAAGTTAAGCTCTAGAACACATTGCATATTTATAGAGTTTACTGTCTAAGCCACTCCTATAGCTTTAGCCCTGGGCTATACTACCAATTGGATAATAATATTGCACAGTAATAATTGGACACCCTTTTAAAGGCCTTTGGGTAGCTGATAATTATTAGCTGCTGGTGGTAGTAATGACTACTGTATAGTCTGGGTAAAGGGGCACAACTGGAGAATCTGTGTCAGCCTTTCCCAGGAGTGTCTGTGAAGTTGTATAAATACTTATCTCAAAGTGTGTGTCAGCTACTTGGGCAGGGCCATGAAGCACTGGTTGGACAGAGAGGGTACTGGAGGTTAGCTTGCCAGCTAGGCTGAAATCTGGACCCTATAGCTTTGTCAGTGGGGAGTCTTATTAGGGACCTGGGGAGCAAGGGAGCGACCAGCCTCGGACTGACTGTGATCTCTGTGTGCTCTTAAGGGAAATTGCACTTTACTGTGTATATTTGTTATCCTTTCCTCATATATGAGACGTCCTCGCTGGTGTTAGTGGTGAGGATTGAGGCTCCTTGATTGCTGGGCCAGGGCACGGACATCACAAGAGTGACATCCCTTGTGGATTGGAAAAGTGTAAAATTGCTTACAGATTATGGGAACAGTAGCTCCATGTATAGATCGGTTAATTACTTTGGTAATAGGGTATGCTATAGAGCTAGCAGCAAGCTTGAGGAAGATTATCTGCAGAGGGAGACCATGGCTTTAACATACTAAGTAGAGTTTTATATAAATAGTGGGAATTGGTTTAAGTAAGAAGGTAACACTGCAGGTAAAATCACTGAACCTTTATTATCCAAATATAAGGAACAAGAAAAAAACGCATCACTGACTAAGCTCTTTCACCCTCCTGGGCATCTTCAGAGTCAGTTAAACTTCATTAAAGTCAAACTTTAAATACACTTGTCAATTGCTACATAATTAGACAAAAAAAATCAGGTAATTAAATAATTAATTAGTTAACCCTTTAAGCATTTGTTGAACAAATCTTTATCTTTTAAAAAATCAGTGTTTCTTAATATAGTATAGTGTACTGAATTCACAGTGCCATTAATCAAACCAAAGGCAACAACATATAATATTTAAAGTCTAAACAAATCAAAAACAGGTGTATATTTTCATAAATATATGTTTGGGTTATTATGTATCAAATGCATGCTGCCTTATGTCTTAAAATGCACGCTAGGGAAAGAGTGTCATTAATACCCGAAGCATTACTAGCATCCAATCTTATCTGCCATAGGCATTCCCTTACCTCCAGAATGGTTTTGTAATCACCCCCAAACTCTTTTGTGTAAAGCCTATCTATAACAAAGAATATAAACTTCTTGAAATTTAGACAATTATTGGTGTGAGTATATAATGAATTAGTAGTTTTTTTTATTTTTTATATCTCTGTAGTGTTCCAAAATTCTTTGTCTTAGCTTTCTAGTGGTCATACCTATGTAGAATGCTGGGCAGGATAAACAGGTGGCAACATAAATAACCATATTTGTGTTGCAATTGCAGTGACCCGGACTTCTCAAAGTTCTCTTAAAATTGCCTACACAAACATAGGTACCATCGTTGATGAATTTACACACTTTGCAGTTGCCACATTTAGCCATTTTGGCAGGTCTTTGTCCAAAGGATCTAGGTGTCTTTTCTAACAATTCCTTCATGCTCAAACCCCTACTATTTATAAAGGTGGGTATTCTACCTAGTGTGTCATGTAAATCTGCAGGGATAATATTTTCCCAAGCCTTATGGGTAACATTCTTAACTTCAGGTGCCAAAAAATTGTTGTAGTACCATTCCTATTGGAACATTTTTTCTGACAGGTTTACTGTTGTTAACTTTGTCACATGTCCTTTGTGTATCATACAAAATAGGAATAAAATCAGTAAGCCTTCTTCTGGTTATTTCATTTTGAAGTGTAGTGAGCATGTCCAAGGGGTAACACCTTTGGACAAACAAATCCCTCAGGATCCCTAGTTCAACTGGAAATTTGTCATCCTCACTGATGATACGAGACAACCTGATCATCTGAGCCTTGACCACATTCCTCTTAATATGGGAAGGATGACAACTATTGTAGTGTAAAAATGAATTACTATATGTTTTCTTTCTGTACAAACTAGATTCTATTTTTCCATTTTTAATATATAATTGTAAATTCAAATAATCGATACTCCTATTGTCAACCTTATGTGTAAATTTTAAAAAAGTAGTAGTATGATTCAAATATACTATAAATTCTTCCAGTTCGTCATGTGTACCTTTCCAAAAAACAGAATGTCATCCAAGAATCTTAAATAAATAGACATGTTTGTTCTAAATTTTGATCTCAATACAAACTGATCTTCCCATTCTGCTAGGACAAGGTTGGCATATATGGGCGCACATTTGGCGCCCATAGCTACCCCAGTCGACTGCCTGTAATATTTATCTTCAAATCCAATATAGTTGTTCTCCAAAACCATTTGCATCAAATCCACTAATAAACCCTTCGTATCCTGTTGTAAATCAATGTGTTTATCCAAACTCTTACCAAACCAATCTAAGCCAATATCGTGGGGAATCACTGAAAATAGATTAATGACATCAACTGTTACTAATAAAGATAATAATAAAATTTTGCCCTCACCCAAAATGATGCAAGCAAACGAAGAAAAAATGATCAGTTTCAACAATTGGTTAAACTACTGGTGTCATTCAACGGGGAACCAGTACTTGTCAGCCTGGGATGACATGCTTGACAAGCCATGTTGCTTCGCCAGAGATGGCTTGCACCTATCGCCCCAGGGCTTTCGAATACTGGCCAAGACTCTTGCTGCCCCAATACTGTTTTTTTAGGCAAGGCTCAAAAGACAAACCCGCCTCCATAAAAAACGATAATAAACAAAAACCGAGGGTAATGCTGCTCAACTCCAGAAGTCTAAACCTCAAAATGCACGCACTCAAGGCTCTCCTTAGTATGGAAGAAATCAACGTCTGTGCAGTGACAGAAACCTGGTTCAAGGCTCCATAGAGCACCCCAGCACTACCAGGCTATAACTCCTACCATACCTTTAGGTCCCAAAACCAGGACCGGAACACAAAAGGAGGGGGTGTGTCCATATTCATCAAGAACACCCACACCTCCAAGTTAGTAGCACAGCAAACTTAGAAAACCTGAGAGCAGAATGAAGAGGCACACACTGAGATTAATGTAAAGTGCTTTTCGTTTATGCCACAACATAAACTTCATCAGACAAAATGACAATACATGAATGCATTTAAATACATAAGAGTAGCCAATCAAAATGAGTCTAACCACATTTCTTTAAAATAACAGTACATTAACACATTAAAACATTAAAATAATTGTTAATAATTAGTAGCACAGCACACGGAATCTGAGACCATCCAAGTGCAATTGACAGCAGGTAAATTGACTGTTCAATTTATAGCTTGCTACAGATCTCCCACCTTGTCTCAGGACCCTCACGCAGCATTCCTAAGAACATTAGAAAGTATGAAGATTCTACCCAACATCATGCTACTGGGTGACTTCAACTATCCAAACATTGACTGGGAAAACTACTCAAGCTCAAACGCCTTAGCCCAATGCTTCCTTGAGTTTATAAACTCAAACGCCCTTGAACAGCTGGTCACCACTCCCACAAGAGGTGACAACATACTGGACCTGGTCATCACCAACATGGGGAACCTATGTTCCACACCTGAGGTAAACTCGTCATTGGTAAGATCAGATCACAAACTAATCACACTGGACATCCACATCCTGACCCCCCCCCCCCAGTCAAGGAAATCAAGGTAAAAAACTTCTCTAAAGCCAACTTCACACACCTCAAGACCAAGGCGGGAAGTTTCAAAGCTCCCAATCAAATGGAAAATGATGACCCATCGGCAGAATCCTTTACAAATGCATTCTATGAACACCTTCAAGAATGCATGGACTGAGCCACCCCAAGTAAAACCATTACCAACTCCTCAAAAAAGAAGAAGCCAGTCTGGTGGACCCCGGCCATGAATAAACTTTACAACAGAAGGAGGAAACTCCTGCAAGATAGAACAAAATCCCAAAATAAGAAGGCATCTCTGATTAACATCAGTAAAAAACTGCGGTCCCTCATTAAATCATCCAAGGCCAACTTCGAAAGAAAAATAGCCAATGACTCTAAGGATAACCACAAGGCCTTCTTTAACTATGTCAAGAGTCTAGGGACAAACTCTCAGATATGCTTCGAGCTAGTGCATAATGGCCATAAATACACTGAACCAACCGACATTGCCGACATCCTGGCTGACAAGTTCAGTGCAAACTTCACCCCTCCCTCTCCACCAAAAGGGCTAGTACCCATCCCAGAAGAATGTGGCGCTCCAGATATCTCAGACACACAAGTAAAGACAGCCCTTGCAAAGGCCAAAAACACAGCATCAGTGGGACCAGATGCTATCCTAGGTTGTGTCTTACACGAGCTTCAAAATGAACTAACCTCCCCATCTCAAATCACTATTCAAACTCAGCCTCTCTACAGGCTATATACCCAAAGAATGGCGTACAGCAACAGTCGTACCACTCCACAAAGGTGGTGCCACAACTGACCCTGGGAACTATCGCCCTATAAGCTTGACCAGCTTGGTCTGCAAAGCCATGGAACGCATTATCATGGAGCTCATTAACAGGGACATTGGAAACCTCCAGACACAGGACCCCACCCAGTTCGGCTTTGTTAAAGGCAGATCTTGCCTCCTGAACTTGGTCGACTTCTTTGAAACAGTCACCAAGGCTATAGATGAAGGGAAGGTGGTCCACACAGCATATCTGGAGCTCGCTAAGGCGTTCGACACCATCCCACACTCAGGAATCATAGACAAACTCACCAGCTTAAATATTAACCCCTATGTCACGAGATGGGTTGCCAATTGGCTCTCAGACAGAACCCACACGGTAAGAGTGGCAGGTGCCATGTCTGACTCTAAACCAGTCACAAGCAGAGTCCCACAGGGCTCAGTCCTGGGACCCCTCCTGTTCGGTATATATTTCTCCAAAGTACAGGCAAAGGCGGAGGGACTATGGCTAACCAAGTTCACAGATGACTGTAAATTGGGTGCAATAATTGACTCTCCAGCTGACACAGACATCCTGCAAAAGAGTCTCACAGAGACAAACACCTGGTGTCAAAGTCACAGCCTCAAGCTAAATGCCAAAAAATGCATAGTAATCCCATTTGGGAAAAACAAAGTACCTACAAACTACCACATAGATGGGAATCCACTAAGTACAGAAGAAGTAATTAGGGACCTGGGTACCCAAGTAGATAGCATGCTCTCCTTTGATAACCACATAGCCAAAACAGTCAGGAAATCCTTCTATGTGGCACACCTGATCACAAAGGGTTTCTCATCCAGATCCAAGGAGGTGATTGTGCCCCTTTACTGCTCACTCATTAGGCCCATAATAGAGTACAATGCCCCATTTGGGATGTACCTCACTAGACACCTGCAACAACTAGAAAGACCACAGAAGTACCTCACTAAGAGGATTAAGGGCCTTAAACAATTACCCTATGTAGCATGACTAAAAAAGCTCCAGCTCTTCTCAGTCGCTTACCGTCTTCTCAGAGGTGACCTATGTCTGACCTATAGGGCCATGTCAAACCCTGAACTAATGGACATGCTTCACCTCAAAAAAAGAGATCCCTCAGAATCACTCGTTCTAGTGACTTAAACCTATGTACAACAATAAACAGGACATGCTGGAGGGATAGATTCCTGTCCCAGTGACTCCCCTCACTCTGAAATATAATCCCAATCCATATTCGACAGAGCTCCTCTCTGACCCTTTTCAAGAGAAATCTTGATGAGTGGATGGGTAATCGTAAGTTCTACCCTGGGATCACTTCAGGAGCCCTGTTGACAGAGGCCCAGGTTACTAATCTAACGGGGAGGCAAAAGTGATCACTCTGTGGCTAGGCTTATAAATGCCCATGGGCAGATAGCCTAGTACTTACCTATGAGCCTATGAACCTAAGAGTTACAACTCTGAGTTAATTTACTGATTGAGTCAATGAAGTAAGAGTTTAATATAGTGGCAGTTTCAAGGGGATTGTTTTTAGGGCAAGAGTTAGGTGTAGAGGGTTTACCAAGACGGAGAATCTTATTTATAGTGTTCCAGAATTTCTTAGGGTTGCTGTGATGGTTAGTCTGATGATTTAGGTGGAAATTTTTCTTTTCCATGTTGACATGTTTTTAATGTGATTTCAAAGTTATTTATAGGTTTGGAGATGAAAGGGAGATTTTGAAGTTAGCCAGTTTTTTTTAGGCATAATCTCTCAACAGCATAACTGAGAGAGTGGATTCCATCAGCCAGGATGCAAAGAGTGATTTAACGCTAATTTTTTAGGGGAGTTTGCAGTTAAGTATTAGGAGTTCTGTAGAGTGAAAGTTGGGAAGAGTAATGACCAAAGGGGTCAAGTTGAGATGATCAGAATAAATTATGGCTACTCCATACCTTTTTTATGAATTCTGTCTAAGTGGATGATGTTGTAACCAGGGGGAAGAAGTTCATTATCTAGGATGTGGGGTTTTTATTCATGTTTCTGTCAGAGTTATTATGTCAGGAGAGTAGTGGGCCATCTAAGCATGGAATTTTGTGACTTTATTAAGAATGTTATGTATGTTTAGTGAGAAAAGTGTTAGACACTTGGTGGCTGAATTAATATAAGATGGTAGTGGTTTTGTGAATAGGGTTTTAGTAGATTGATAGGAGAGGGAGGCCTGGGTTAGGGTGTATATCTTCAGAAAGGATTATCTGTTATCTATATATATATATATATATATATATATATATATATATATCTGTATATATATATATATATATATATATATATATATATATATATATATACATGCATGGGTCTACTTTTAAAGCTCGAAGTCTCAAAACTTTGAATTTCTTATGGTCGCGACCATAAGATCAAAGTTTTGAAACTTCAAATTGTTTAAATGGAGATCGGCATACAGAGTAGAATGGAAAATGTACAGTTTACCTGACTGTAGTGCAATCTCAGAGTTGGTATATTTAATTAGCAGGGGGTGGGGGGTGCGGGGGTGCAGGGGGACTTGTTCCCCTGCAATAACATTAAAAGAAAATTGTTTTTATTTTTTTTTTCTCAAAGTTTCAAAACTTCAATCTTATGATCTTCACCATAAGAAATTTGAAGTTTTGGAACTTCGAGCTTTAAAAGTAGATGCATGTGTATATATGGGGTCTACTTCGACCCATCGAAATTTCAGTTTGTTGAAACTGAAATAAGTGATCCCAGTTCAGTGAAAGTGCATTTAAATGAAAATGCACTTTCGCAAAATTCTATTCACCAAATAGTTTTGATAGATCACGATACAGTGAGGATAAGGGAATATTCTCTTTTCCCCATTGTAGTGTGATTTCAGAGTTAGTATATGTATAAGTAGCGGGGATGTGAGGGGTGCAGTCTTACACATTGGGGGGGTTCAGGGGGGCATGTCCCCTGCATAAATGCATTTGTTTAATTTTTTTTGTGTGTGTGTTTTTTTTCAGTGTATTGATTTTCACGAAAGTGCTTTTTCATTTAAATGCACTTTTGCTGAACTGGGATCACTTATTTCAGCTTCAACAAACTGAAATTTCGATGGGTTGAAGTAGACCTATATAAATACATATATAATATATATATATATATATATATATATATATATATATATATATATATATATATTTATATATTTATATGACTGAAGGTATGTCTATAAAATCAACAGTTTGCTGATGCTTTTAGCAGGCCAGTTGAAGTTCTTGTGAATGAAGTATACCGGATATCACTTAGCAGTCTTATGCATGCCTCTGTCTAATAGCATTTACTGAAAACAACCACAATTACAATGCATACACTTTTCTGTCTGAAGGGGCAAGTCCATCTGAAAGCTAATTGTTCATTTGAAGGATGCTGATCTACTTAATGGATAGTTATGCAGCTAATAAATTAAATGTTTCAGTTCATTGTAAAAAATAAAAATCAAATTATCAGAGCCCTAGTTTTAATTTAAGTCTCTAGAAATTGTACAAGTAAATATTGCCATCTTGAAGCAAATTCTCTTCCTCAGATCTCAGTCTGCAAAATAGAAACACCAACTTTATTGATTCCCCTCTATATTTTCTGCTTTGAGCTCTGTCTTCTGTCAGTGTAAGTTACTCAGTAGGTAGTCCACTTGTCATCAATGCCTTAAAGATGAGAATACCGTGTCATTCCCACAACAGCTGTCTGACTCATTCCAGTACTGGCACTGAAATGTAGTATTAGTCGGTGCTGCACTACTAAGGTGAAATCTTTTAGATCACATATTAAAGTTGGTGGTAGTTTAAGTAAATGCAAACTATAGGATAACACTTAACAGGAAAAAAAAATAAATAAACAGGGAAACTTCTTTGATGTCTTGGCCAAATTACTCCATTCCATATTAATGTTATCTTGGGTCTTCCCTGAAAATAAGCCATAAGCCTAGTGAGACTAACCTGGTCAACAAATAATAAATAAATATGCTGAACCTAGGAATGCTGCATCATACCATGAATATACAGCTTCCATAGTCCAGCAGATGAGCGTACTGTTTGTTCATCTAAGCATGTGATCACCAGTATTCCAAGCTTAGTATTTAAATGTTGTATGTTTAATGCAAGCAAATGGCAAATCTATCTAACTTCTCTGAAGTAAATGGGCATTTTATTCTGCAAAATGACTAAAACCAAAATGTTAACAGGGTAAAACAATTTGTAAAGATATAAATGCCTTATATTAAATCATCTCATGCATTTCCTGGGAATAATGTGATGCATACCTGCATATATTAATTCCCAGATTGGCAGTTATAACGGTACTACTCAGGAAGCATGATGGAGCATTGGACTGGGTTAGTGAAACAAGAGAACAAGTTCAAGATGCTGAAACATTTGGTTACTACAGCATGACTGTTAAGTTTTATGATGTGATATGACCTACTGCTCTGTAGGTCAATACCTGTCAACAATGTCTTGGTTCATTGCTATTACAAGAAGGCAGGCCAATTGCTTATGTCTCTGGAACAAGAACAGATGCTCAAAACATGTTTTGCATTGAAGAAAAAAGAAATGCTTAGCATAGTCTTTGATTTTTAAAAGTTTCATTATTATATCTATGGTAGTATATGGCAGAGTCAGGCTATAAACTACTCCAAAGGATCTTCAAAATTTTATTACACAAAGGACATGGACATCTTCAAAGAATGCTGCTGTCTTTGCAGAAATACAATTTTATAACAAAGGTAAGACAAATAGGGCACCTGCCAAGGGTTACAGTTTTTAGAGATGCTGGACATTTAAAAGAAATATGACAACATACAGGCTATCGATTAAGAAATTTCAGTCACTGTGACTACTTAATACTGTCTAGCTGTGGAGATCTCCTTTTTAAGGAAGTTAAACAATTAAAAAAAAAACAGAACAGCTAGCTTACAAAATGGGTGGCCACGGTGGTGCAGCGGTTAGTGTTGCCGCCTCACAGCAAGAGGTTCTCCGGTTCAATCCTCGACTGGGGTGCCGTCTGTTTGGAGTCTGCATGTCCTCCCTGTGGTCGCATGGGTTTCCTCTGGGTACTCCGGTTTCCTCCCACATCCCAAAGACATGCTGTAGGTGGATTGGACACTCTAAATTGGCCCTAGGTGTGAGCATGTGCATGTGTGTGTGCCTTCTGTAGATGGTTGGGTGCTGGGCTGGCAGCTCAACACTGTAAAACTCCACTGCCAGTCATGAGCGGACAGGTGATCCGCTGTGGCGACCACTAACCGGGAAAAGCTGAAAGAAGAAGAAGCTAGCTTACAAAATGTCTATTAGTAATTGCAATAGTGATCAATTAATGACAGGCTGTAAACTGTCAAACTGCTCTTTTAAAAGGTTGAAACTTTACAGGTCGCCATTAAGACTCACCTTTTTGCTCACTTATAGATAGTGATGGGGGCTCCAAATTAGTGTGCTGCTCACTGCACCAAAATCCCTTTATTGCAGCTCAGCATACATTTGAGCTGCATGCATATTATGCCCTTAGCAGAGCATATCTGCATGACCAGGAGGAGGATTTGTTTGAGACAGATCTGGAAGTTTTATAGATAGTTTTTAAACCACTAATCTTTCCTGAAAAGTTGCAAGAGTTAGGGGCTTGTACCAGAAATGACTTAAAGTTTCAGCTGTTGTCTGAACAGAACAGCCAGAGATAGTGAAGCAACTTCTCATTAAACTTTATGTTCCCTGCCATAGTAAACTGTCATGCAGAACTGTGTGCCAGTATCCTAGTCCATGTATGAGTCACACTTAGGTTTGAGAAAATACAAACAGATAGCTTGCAGTATCATGTATTGCCTAACATGTTTGCATAGCTACAGCAAATAGTGAAACTATGAGATCTGTTAATATTCAGGAATTAAAAATGAAAAAGAGAAATTATTACCTCATAATGTTCCATCGCTTCCTTGGCTAAAAGTAGGACCTGACCTTTTCCAATATAAGGGCTCAAGTTTTCTTTTGTTTGTTGACTTTTATTCAGAATTTCCTGAGTTAATGTAGTTACCTGCACTTAAATCTATTTTTGCAAAGGAAGGTATCCCCAAAGAAATAATATCAGATGATATTTCACAATTTATGTGTCAGTGTTTTTGTAGCTGTGAGAAATATTGGGAAATCAAGTACATTAGACTGAATTTTAGATGTTCTCAGAGTAAAGGCCAAATAGAACACATGGTGAAGAGAGTCAAGAATACTTTTTTAAGATATGTGATTACTCTCATTCATCTGGTTGCTACTTACCTGTTATTGAATAAAGGAATATACTGTTGCATTCAACAGGTGCTTCTCTAACTCACTTATTGATGTGTCATTACCTCAAATCAAAGTTGCCTTCTTTTTATCTCCTGTGCCAGACTTTAAACAAACTGCAGTAGTGTTATTGTAAGAGAGAGACAAAACAAACAACAATTCTACTTTGATTAAAATGATGAAGATATTTCTGTTTTCAGGAAAGGGAAAAGAGTGAGGCTAAATAAGAATATACTGGGTAGTGGCACAGTAATTGGGTCAAGATTCATAAAGAACTTACTTAGTACTAAGTCATACTTTGAAAATTTACCGCAGAAACAAAAAGCAGTCGACTGAGTAGATTCAAGACTGTATAGTGACGACTATCAGCAGAAGAAAGTGCCGCTGCTTAACCAAGAGACTGTGAGCGTTACTAGTCAGTCATTTCAAAGAATTCCAACTCAGGAGTCAAAGATAGAGTCAGAGTTTTCCAATGTGTCTAATGTTGTACAGCAAAAGGTACAACATATACCTTATCCTTAGGCTACTAAAAGTGCAGAGTATTGCAAGATCAGTAGCCGCTCCAGCAAACCAACAGTGTAAAACACTGTAAGTTGTAGAAAGCTGGTCAATAAACTACTGAGAGTGCCTGTACATCATTACAAACAATATGATAGAATTACTAGTTAAGTCTCATTATTTTCTTGTGTTTTTATTTTCAAACATATAATCCATGACTTATATAGCTTTATGGCATGTAACATCATTTTTATTATGTTGGAATTAATTGCAAACAAGGGGGCTGTCATATATGTGTTAATATGGGAAATAAGAGTAGTGTGTATTTAAAGGAGTTAGCGCTAATGAGTGTCGTGAAACTTCAGCTACACTATATCTTCGGTAAAGGCTTTTTTGCAAAAGCAGTACTTGTCTAATGTGTGTTAATCATTCGCTGTGACAATGTGCATTTATTCTCAATACCGACATACATATATGATAGTTACAATAGGATTCCATCCAGGCGTAGGATAAGTAAAGGACATAGGGCTACAAAGAAAGGCCAGATGAGGACTTTTATATCAGCTAATTGGTGTGTGTACTATAAGGGCCTCATTGCCTCTTACATCAGAAAGATGACAGGGTTCAAGAATGCCATTAAGTTTGCCCTTGATAAATAGAGTTACTACAAATGTACTCAATGCACCTCAAAAACCTGAAGTCTTTCCTAAATATTGTGTAGCCTATAATCCTATATATAAACAGAATTTGTGATTTTAACCATCTTTCAGAGATGGCAAGAACATTTGATTTATATCGGTCCACTCTGCCATGACGCTATTTAATTTGTTAGAAATATGTCTAGCACGTAGGTGTAGCACCATGAGACATGTGCTACATTATCAGATGTGGTCCTTTACATTGTACAATATGGAGTTACTTTTTCAGGCCTATGGATAAGGTGGGCATTAGTAATTAGATGCACTAATCACCAACTCCATGTTTGTGATATTTGTAAGAATACATAACCGCAGCCTGATCATTCTTATGTATTTAGTAGTTGAAGGCTTTGGAAGGACATGTGTATAGTTCTAGAGCAAATGGTTTGAATGGTTAAGAGATATAACTTTCAGTATTTATTGTGATTTATTTTTCATAGCACATGAACTAGGTAATAATGACTTTTATAGTGGTTACAAAGATTCAAAAGCTGAGATTCATAGACAAGTGCTGCACAGTTAAATAGCTCTAATATTCAGAATTTTACTGTGCTGAAAGGCTTACAATTACAAAGACATGCATTGCAACATTGTTTTTGAATCCATGCACCCTTCACATGACTGCTAATGAGTGCTGTGATATGCATTATTTGCCTGTAAATCCCAACCAAAAATGTTTTAAAAAGCTACACTAAAGTAAATTCAGAAAATAGTTAAATAGGTCCTTCATACCTTTACATCTAAGTGTGTCTAGTTGCCTTAATAGATGCACATAATGTATTTCTTCTTGGTAGCACTGTAAATTAGAATGTCATCAGTTATAACATTTATTCCTCATACTATAGTAGCCACTGTTCTACAGAATATGTCTGGAGCTGATGAGATCCAAAATGGTAGTCTGCGGGACCTGCATTTGCCCAGAAGTGTATTAAGATTGTGTACCTTGAAAGCAGAAGTTGAAGCAGATATTTCTTGCTTTTTATCTATTTATTTGGGTTTTGAGGACCAATGCATAGACATAATTTGCAACTATTACCACGGTATTCACCCACTCTGCAAACTCTGTATGTTTGACTGTGACTCCCATATCTTCCATATACTTCAGTGTCTGTTTTCATCTAGTTCTGAATACAATAGATACTCTTTTGTCAGACCATGAATAAGGATAATGCCACAGTAAAAAGTCTTTTTAGTATATTCACCTTACAAACAACATAAACATCAAACAGACTGACATACCTCTGCAAAAATTCATCTGGAGTCTGTAACATACATTCAACACTCAGTGATTTGTGTTTCCAATCTTGCAGTGAAATACTGATCACAGACAATATTTTATCATGTCTGCTTAACACATTAGCTTCTTTGTTTTATACTTATGCCTTTGTGTACAGGGACCCTTAAGTTGTGCATCAGAGTCAATGATCAACGGTTACTGTTTTGCACTGGCCTTCATGCTGCTCAAACATCCATACTGAATGGCTCTGTGACTGTCTCTGTGTTTCAACTATGCTGTCAGATTTACAGCAGTGACTTTTAACTAGGCCTTTGTTACATCACGAAGCAAACAACACGTCATTCTGCATATGTATTGCATGAATATTTTTTTCCATGTCAAGTATTTCACAAGTATTCTTCACTAATATTTAATTGCTTTAACTGAAGTGGGAATGACAGCTTATACTTTTGCATCTGTGCTCCTACTGTACCCAGACTTAATCCAAAGGCTTCAGAATATGAGTATGACAGAGGTTACATGCTGACTTAAACTAGGACTTTCCCAGTAAACAAATGTCAATAAATAAATAAATACATACATGCATACATACATGTATACATACAATTATAGTATTTAAATTCAATACATTAAAACCAGAATCCATCAGTGTTTCATTGAGCACCATTCTCCTGCTTAAATACAACAGACTTGCCTTTAATCAGCAACTTTTCTGACCAGCAATTGTTTTCACTGTTAGTAGTAATTTGAACTGTTTTTAACACCGCTATTACTGTCTGTTGTGTGAAGTATGCATTATGTTTACTGAAACTGCTCAGTCGTACACACAAAAAAGTCATTTTTTATGTTTTGCTTCTAAAGCATCAGTGTCTTGCTGCAGTACTTTATTCCAGTTCTTATAGAATCTGGCAAAAAGGTTACAATCCCCACAGAGCTCACAAACCTTATTAAATTATCTCCAGTGAACTTTCCTATGCTTAGATTCACAGTGATTGGAATAATTGAGGTTCCTACCTACTCATTTGTTATCCCACATAATTTTGAATACCATGTGGTCACAAGCATTATTGAATTTATTTGTAATACATAATCAATTTTGAGATTCATTGTGTTCTTTTTTTCACTTACAGACCATATTTTGTGCAGTTCCAACTATTCTACATTCATTAAGCGTGTTTTCCACTTCCCTTAGTAATCTGCCTTTGAATAACTTGATAGAAAAATGACTAGCATATGGTCCATTCCTCTTGGGTCTATATTAGATCAGCGAACGCTTAAAAAAGAAAACGCTGATTGATCGACCTTATGTAAGCGAAAGCTTACAATCTCGAACTGTCAGATCAGCGATTTTTTTCCTAGGGAAAAAAATCACTGATCCAAAACACATACACACAACACAAGCACACCAAACAAACAGAAATCCACACACATACACCTAAATTCTGACACCTAACCCTACACTAAACTATGCACACACCACTAACTATCCACTTACCTTAACCCAAACCCTAACCCTAAGGTCCGACACTATCGCACACTCACCTCACCCGCTCCTTAACCCTAACTCACCTAAATCCGCCCTAACCCTCATGTCCACACAGTCGCACACATACCTAACCTGAGCCCTAACCTTAACTCACCTAACCCACCCTAACACTCACATCCACACAATCGCACACTTACTTGAATATGACCCGTAACTTTCCACCACAGCACTGAAAATACCGAAGCAACAGAAACGGACAACTAATTCTTTCCCTGGGGAAAAAAATGTGAGTTTCTGTTGCTTTGATATTTCTTTCACTAAAATAAGGTCAATCAATCAGCGTTCACTTGTTTAAGTGTTCGTTGGTCTAATATAGACCCTTCCTCTTTGGCTTACAATAGGTTTGGAATTTGTCTTTCAAGACAAAAGTCTTGTTTCTCTCGTCCTTTAAAAAAATCTTAAATACCTTGATTGATTCCTTGTCTGTGACATGTAGAAACACTGCACATGTACTTTTTTTCATAATTTCTACATATCTAGTCATAAATTGGAATAGTTTAAAACATTGACATGAAAGCTTCTATTTTCCAGAGAGGTTGCCATGTAGCCTCAGAGACATTGCACAGTCATTGTGAGCTAAAAATTGAAGAAATGCAATTAAAAACATTGCTAGTTGGGAAGATAATTTATTTAATCAAGAAATATGTGAAAATTTAAAAAAATAAGACTAATGGCAGGCTTTTTGATGAAATACCCAGTTTACCATTTCCCTGCTAATGCCTATGCATGCAATACAATAGTACCCTCTTTAGAAAAGCATGTGGCTCTGTTGAAACATAAGCAGCTTAGAGCATGTGTATGTGGAATGCTACATTTTGAACTTACATTTGTGCATTACAAGCCTAGAAAAGCTTTCTTTTCTTTTTTCTTTCATTTTTCTTACCTTGTGTACTTTTGATTCTGGAGAGATACTTTTACTTAATTTGATTTGATGTTTAACTTCGTGATTTTTTAAAGACATCCAAGGAACACCTTGTTTTTGAGATTTTCCTTATTTGCCTAGTGGTTAATGTGAAAGATGATTTGAGTTACTGCTTTAGCAGCCATTCAGAGCTACTGGTGCTATACAAATGCAGGTCTATGTCGAGCAGATGTCTAAGAGAATTAGAAGTGTACAAATTTATTTTCTTCTGTTTTTATTTTGTGCCCTTACCTCCTCTTCTTTAGAAAGAAACCTTTATTTTATTTGGTTTGGTCTTCAGTCTTGCATCTTTTTCAAGATTTCCAAAGAACATCTTATTTTTGAGCTTTTCCTTTTTTGCCTGATGATTGGTGGACAACATGATTTGAGTGATTGCTTTAGCAGCCATTCAGAGCTACTGGTGATAGCACAAAGCTCAGGGGTATCCCTACCCAGAGAGATCTTGTGACAAAGATCTGCTGGCCCTAGCACAAGTCAGACACTTGTAATAGATTAGTGTGTGTTGAGGATGGGGGGTTAGAAATTATGTTTCATGAGTAGCTAAAGGAGAATTCACTGTGAGTTTCCAAACTGTATTAACATTACAGTATTGGCTAGTATTAACAACAAAAGGTGACCCAATTTCAGGACATCATTAGAGATGTTGAAGAAATTGTTCAGATGTAAAACAATAAACAAGTGAGGCTGATCTGTGATAACATTTCACTCTTATCTAAGTTTAGTAAGAAATTACTCAAAATGGATAACCGTGTATATAGTTCTATTCATTAGTTAATGCTACAGTCAGGAAACATAGATCTTCTTCTGTGGAAATACATGCTGGTTAATGTTTACTTTGCTAATGAGATACCATTTATTCCACATTGGGAACAAAACTGTAGGATTCAAGCTTGAAAAACTTGTAAAGGTTTTTAGATTTAAAGTTAATTATTCTATAAACGAGTTTTCTATGTAATGCTAGGAGTCTCAACAAATAGGTTGCTGATTTAAAATGCATGTTGTTTGAGTACAGCACAAAGGCATTGCAATAGTCACTAAAACTTAGTTTAGTGATAACCAAAGTCCAAACCACTTGAATGGCTACATGAGGTAGCACCAATTTAGATCTAGTAAGGAAAAAGTGGTGTCTCCATCTATGTATCAAATATATTTAAACCATGTTTAAGATTTGTCAGAGTATTAGTGGAAATCCTGTATGTGATAATTGTTCACAATAGGAGATGATCTCAGGTTTTTGACTTCTACCAAAGCCCAAACATGGAAACAGATGGGCTAAGGAATTTTACTGAAGAACTACTGAAGCCTATTTCCATCTGCTCCTCTGTTATAGCAGGGTGACATTAATGCAGATGATATCTGCTAATGAAGCTGTTCTTTTAGATACAAACAATATTGTTCAACATGTGAAAACATCTACCAGACAGGGAGACATACTTAACGTAGTGCTGACTCCTGGGGAAATAAATATCCTAAACATTAAAAGTTTGACCCCCCCCCCCCCATTAAGCAATTTTGACTACAATGTTGTAATTAACTTTAAAGAGGTTATCTAGCATACTATCAACAAGTAAGTTAACTCAATTAGGTGTAAAAGTTTTTATCAAGTTAATTACATTAAGATTAATTGGTTGATTTTATTTTTATTTAAATTTTTCAAACAGAAAATAGAATGCCATGTTATATGATCAAAAATCAGCTGATAATACATACTAGCTTTTGTTTCTGTGCAAGATTACTGTACAGCGGGAATAAGGGATTTGGCATTTACACACTATAGTGCGAAATTAGAGGTGGTATATATATATATATATATATATATATATATATATATATATATATATATATATATATATATATATAATTAGTAGGGGGTGTGGGTACAGGGGTTGGGTTGTTACCCTGCAAAAAAAAAAATATTAGTTTTGTTGGCTTTTTTTGATGAGCTGGTGATTAAGCAGTTATTGTTGATGACTTCTGATTCGATATTTTATTTTTTCAAGGAAAGGACATACAGGCAATCAATCAAGAATTGAGGGTCTGGAGCTGACAAAGAGAATGTAACAACAAGATAATTTGGGAGAACTGGGAATTAATTTACAATAAAACTGACAACTTAAATGATGGAAATACCCCCAAAAAATCAATACCTTCTAACAGGAGGCTTCCTAGAGTATCACAATGTAACATAGAATTACTAATACTGTCTAGACACAATAAAAAATGTTGGCTACAATGAAGGAATTACCATCTGGAAGGAATGCAAGAATATAAGACTTGGTCTTAAGAGATTAAAAGACATCCATTAAAGAATGCAAAAAGAAGCATGCACTTAACATGGAAAGATTTACTAAGAATAATAAAAAAAAGTTTTAACATGTCGGGATATACAGGAAAATAAATTGTGCTAGAATTATACTGAATAAAGAAGGGAGGCTGCTAACAGAAACTAATGAGTCTGTGTGTCAGTAAGTTAAGATGTTTTCAGGTTATACTGATGATAAGGAACAGTCAACACGATATTCCAGTTCAGATAGAAGGAATGTCTCCAATAATTGAATATAAATGGGTAGATAATGCATTAAATGAAATAAAAAAGATGTCAATAATTTAAATGGTTATTTTCTATAGAATATAAAGGAGTTATTCTATTCTATTTTACTTTTCTACTTTCAACAAGCATTGATATCAAGCTTTGTTCCATCTGAGTCGAGTTACACCTACTTAATACTTGTCTTTAGTAAAGTTTCTAGACCTATTATTCTGACAAGTTTACTGTGTAAGTCATTTGAAATTGTACTTCTCAAATAGGTTTATAGGTAAGTAGTAAGCTAGCTGCCTAGCCGTTTTCTCTTTTGGTGCTTGAATTAACCTATCCCATTTAAGTTTATACTGGCCTTACCCAGCCTATGGCTGATAAATATATATTACCCCTGGTGAGAATAACTGGGATCATACTATGGATAATTTTGGGAAACCCATGCATCTGACAAAAAAATTAGGAGCTGCCTTTATCCATTAGTAGTACAGGGGCCAGTCCTGGGGTAAATTTTTTTATCACATATTGATAGATCCAAGTCACATTTGAATTTGGACAGGAATGAGCTTTGTTTTACATAGATGGAAAGTCTGTTCCACAGCAGCAGTATCTTCTGCAAGATATAACTGTCCCTCCATACCATTCTGTTGATGTTGCAGTAGAGGTTCTGATCCCTAGACTGAGCATTTCTGATGCCATTTGACTTGCTGATGTGCTGTAAATATATCAGTACTGGTTTGGAGGATACCTTGTATGCCAGACACAGCTCACCTCTTAGCAGTCTGTAGGATAACAAATATTGTGACAGGGCTTTGAACTGATCCATTTAGGATATATTGTTTAGGCCTTGCATCCTTTTAGTAAGGTAGACGTTCTAGTTGTTGCATGTGTCTGGACAGATACATGCCAAATGGGGGTATTATACTCAGTGACTGGCCTAATAAGGGCTGAGTAAAGGGGGACGGTGATATCTCTAGATCTAGTCACTATCTCTTTGTTTATAAGTTGCATAATATAGAACGACTTTCTTACAGTAGTGGACACATGTTGGTTGAAAGGTGGGTCACTTCCCACATCAGTGGTGTGAACAGGTTGTGAATTTGAGATCAGGAAAGGTCTTTTCTTACGGTTAGCTTACAAGTTCTGTTCCTGGGTTGGAGTATGGAAAGTCCAGGGTTTGAGGCTTATGCCTGCTTATTTGAACTTGAATATTTAAGTCCAAAAAAGCTAAATTTTGCACACAAGTAAACATGACATAAAATATCCCTGTGTCATTGCCAATGATCTCCAAATTAACCATATTTACTGACCATGGAGTTATAGTTTTGGGGAAAATGGATTTTACAGAATATGCAGTTCATCAAGCTAGGAAAGACTTTAGTGTAATTACAGTCGTACGCACCATCTCCTCAAGGAATGTTACAGTGCTGCAACCTCTATATGAAAGTATTGTGAAAGCTATAATAGAATACAGAACTGGATGGGATATCACTATACTGGAAATAGTTCAGAGGAGGTATATGAAGTGGATTAATTTAGTTGTATTCTCTTCTACCATTCAGAGACACAATGAGTTGAGAAACAATCATAAACTGTGATGTGCCATAGGAAATTTTTTTTCAACATCATTCATATTAACATGCTTTATCCACGATGGTGCAGCAGTAGTGTTGTTGACTCACAGCAAGAGGCTCTCCCGTTTGATTCTCAGCTAGTGTGCGAGGTGTGCCTTCTGTGTGGAGTCTGCATGTCCTCCCCGCGGGTCGAGTGGCGTTCTGAAAGACATGCGTGAATGGACGTGCCTTCATTGAAGGTTGGGCGCTGAACTGACAACTCAGCACTGTGAAAATCTACTGCCAGTCATTAGCAGATCGGAGTTCTACTGTGGTGACCCTGAAGTGGGAAAAGCCGAAAGACAACAACAACATTCATATTAACATGCTTTCTTAAAATTATATTTGGAATGTTATATCCAGACTGCTGTCATCACTGAAAACAGTCATGTCTGCCCCATTCCCAGATAATTTTTGTCAGGTATTGCTGAATCATCCAGTTAACATTTTGTATACATAACTGCTTCTAAACTAACACAAAGAATATGGAGCCCTCCAACATCACTAATGAATGTACTAAATACCTTCAGACCTGAATATGTACTACAAACTTTTTTCAGATTGTTGCCAAAAAAGACAAAGCACCCCAGTCCTACCACATTCAGTAAACTACCCAGATTAAAAAAAAATAGCTGCTGACAGACTTGTTTTGCCAGTTCACATCTTATTAACCAAACATATCTCAGAAGCAACTGTTCATTCCAATGAAAGAAAATGGGCAATGGTGATATCACTTTGTAAATGTGGCAACTCTATTCCCCTTTCTAGATACAGACATATTATATACCTCTCTCTCTCCCATTGCTAAACTCCATGAAAAAGTAATCTTAAGAAACTTTAGTAGCAGCCAACTAACAGTGGTATTTACACCGCATCTCAACATGACATTTGATTAGATCATGGTTATCCGCATACGGATTACATATGAACTCAAGAATGAATATTATATATATATATATATATATATTAACTCTTCCAAGTCATGTAAAACCATAAAAAATATTTTGTTGATCTCCAGAATAGCCTTACTTGGTCTTGAGCAAAGTAACATAGCCTAAGTTCCTATTTATGTCAGACACAGAACCCTAGCAGCAAGACAGAATGAGCTGTTTCTCCCTGAAATTAAACTGCACTGGCATACTGTAGGGATCTGCACTTGGACCCTTACTTTTCACTGGAATTTATTGGTAAAATCTATATGCACTCATTTTTTTCAATATGCTGATTATTCTGGTGACTTCACTGTTATTTGGCCTGCAGATTACATCCCAGTAATAATCTATAAACTCCATTTTGTGATCAAGTGTTTTGAAAATGGCTTGTAACTTTTTTCCCTTTAATAAATGTCAGCAAAGCTAGAGCCATGGCATTCTTCCAACAAGTATATACTAATCAAGGTCTTCCATTGTGTCTCAATGTCATATTCGTGGGTAAGTCGCTTCTGTAAAATACCTTGACATCTTAATAAACTCAAAATTATGACTGTTGATCACTTTAATAATGCAATAAAACACTCAAAAATATTAGGAAGAATATGTTGATTAAGCTGTTTTATCAGTGTAGCTGGCTGGACCCTTGCTAATGCAGTTGTGATAACTTTTAGTTATGTACTTACCATAACTTTAGATGTATGGGATCCATCTCGCCTACATTCTGTACTGATGGGTTCGGAGCCGATCCTCGGCTCCAACTCGGCATGCTATACTATAGAACGAAGTCTCTTATTGGCTGAGCTATCCCACATCCCAGGATGCACCACCACTGCTTCCCCAGATCTCGTTTGTCCGCACACATGCACACACACATAGACTGTTGATATAATATTGCCAGGTGTTTCAAGGATGAAACAGCTGAACTCGAACCGTCCGGTCTCTTCTGATCTCCAAGGCAGGGGGAAGGAGGGTGGGTTATTAGGAATGTAGGCGAGATGGATCCCATACATCTAAAGTTATGGTAAGTACATAACTAAAAGATGTAATGTGATCCTATCTCGCCTACATTCTGTACTGATGGGACAGCGTCCCTAGCACCTGATTCCTGGGTGGCTCACTGGAAAATACTCCTGAGAACTGTGGAACCGAAGGAAGCTCGCCCCCGAGATGCCACATCCAATTTGTAATGAGAAATAAAGGTGTGAGGAGAAGACCATGTAGCCGCCGCACAAATGTCACTAATAGCAAGCTTAGAATGAAAAGCTGTCGAAGTAGCCATAGCCCTGGTAGAATGAGCTTTCACTGTAGCTATAAGCTCCTTGTTAGAAATGAAGTAAGTATGACTGATACAGTCTCTGATCCACTTGGCAATAGTGACTTTCGTGACGGCTTTGCCCAATTTATTGTCCGAAAAGGACACAAACAACTGATCTGTTTTTCGTGCTTGATGCGTCCTATCCAAATAGAATCGTAATTGTCTGTGGACATCCAAGGTGTGAAAGATGTATTCCGCTCTGTTTGAATACTTCGGGAAGAAAACTGGAAGTTCCAGTGATTGTTGTAGACAAAAATTGGAACAAACCTTAGGAACAAAGGATGGATTCGGTCTGAGGGATACTCTATCCTTGTGAAAAACCAGGTATGGTGGTTTAACACATAGGGCTTGAAGTTCTGAGACTCGCCTGGCTGATGTAATTGCAACTAATAAAGCAGTCTTCCAAGAAAGAAATTTTAAGTCACAAGTTGCTGCCGGTTCGAAGGGGGAAGAGGTTAAAGCACCTAACACCACATTAAGGTCCCAAGGTGGAGCGGGATGAGATATCGGGGGCCGTAGCAGCCCAGCACCTTTCATGAAAGCTTTGCATAACTTGTTGCTCATCAAAGGTGGTTCTATATTCTCGTGAAAATTGGAAATAGCCGCCAATTGAACTTTGATGGTAGAGACCGAAGAACCTTGATTGAACAGAGAAGCTAAAAACTTCAGAACCTCTGACACCGGGGCTGTCAAGGGGTCTAAGCCTCGGAGTTGTGCCCAAATAGCAAATCTCTTCCATTTGCTGGTATACATTTTCTTAGTAGAAGTCTTGTGGGCCGAGGACAAGATATGTATGACATCCGGGTCCAAAGCATGGTTCCTGACTATGGTCGGAAGTGGAGGAGCCAAGCTGTTAACTTCAACGAGTGAAGGGACTGATGAAGCTGTCCCGACTGATGGGTCAAGAGATCCGGAACTTGGTCCAGGAACCATGGACCGTCCAGTGCATATTTGCGAAGAAAGGGAAACCAGACTTGACGAGGCCAGTATGGGGCAACTAGAATCATTTTGCTCTCCAAGCGAATCGCCTTCTGGATCACCTTGGGAAGAAGGGGAACCGGTGGAAAGGCGTATAGCAGACCGGTGGGCCAAGCTTGGACTAGGGCGTCCTTGGGGATCTCCCCCAGAACTGAGGTAAGAGAGAAGAACTGTTGGCATTTCGTGTTGAGGGGGGTTGTGAAAAGGTCGCAACAAGGAGTTCCCCATCTCCTGAAAATCTGAGTTGCCACTCTGTCGTTCAGAGACCACTCGTGAGGGGAGAGAATAGTTCTGCTCAGTTTGTCGGCTATCACATTGGATCTCCCTGGAATGTGTGTTGCTAGCAGAAAACGTTTGGTTGCAATCGCCCAATCCCATACCTTCATGGCCTCTCTGCAAAGGGGGTAGTATCTGGTCCCTCCTTGCTTGTTCAGGTACCAGACTACCGACATGTTGTCGGACTGAATGGCAATCGTGCCCTGGGGGAGGTAACTGTGCAGTGCTTGCAGCGATAGAAGCACCACCCTCATTTCCAGTATGTTGATGTGGAGGAGACTCTCGTCGGAGTGCCACATGCCTTGGACTGACCTGCCCAGGTAATGTCCCCCCCACCCCGTCTGGGAGGCGTCCATAGTCAATGTGGCCACTGGAGGTGGTGGAACGAAGGGTCGCCCCTGATCCAGGTTGGAGAAAAAAAGCCACCAAAGAAGGTCCTGTTTGCACGTCTCTGTGATCAGAATGTGGTGACTGAGTGGGAGATCCTAATAAGACCACTGGACTGACAGGAGCCACTGGAGAATCCTCATATGTAACCTTGCTAAGGGGACTAGGAGAACGGTGGCCGACATGGAACCTAACAGTTGTAGGACCATCCTGGCTGGGGCTTGACGTTTGAGGAGCAAAGCTCGAACTTGAGACTGTAGTGTTTCTATCCTCTCTGCAGGAAGATAGTCCCGCATTTGCTTTGAGTCTATCTCTGCTCTGATAAACCAAATGCGCTGAGATGGCAGCAACATGGACTTTGTCCAATTGAAGGTGATTCCTAGGGAGTTGCCTAGAGATATAGTGGCTTCTAGATTTTGCAAGAGTAGATGCCTGGAGGTGGCAGTTAGGAGCCAGTCGTCTAGGTATGGAAACACCTGGAATCCTAGACTTCTCAGGTGAGTAGTCACCACCGCCAAACATTTGGTGAACACCCTGGGGGCTGTGGTGAGACCAAAGGGCAGTGCACGGAACTGGAAATGACTGTCTCCCAGGCTGAAGCGCAAGTGTTTCCTGGATGCCTGATCTATCAGGATGTGATAATAGGCGTCCTTGAGATCTATGGAGCACATCCAAACACCTTTCTCCAGCAGCGGGAGAATGGATTGCAAGGTGACCATCTGGAACTTGGACTTCTTCACTGATCAATTTAGCTTGCTGAGATCCAAAATGGGCCTCAAGTCCCCGGTCTTTTTTGGCACCAAAAAGAATCTTGAGTAAGTCCCTAATCCAGTCTGGCCTGCGGGGACAGGTTGGATGACTCCTTTTTGAAGCAGCTTTGATATTTCGTTGGCTGCAAGATCCCATTGACTGGGTGGCGGGTCCGGGATTTTTTGGGATGGAGGGGGGGGTTGAGAAAAGGGGATGGTGTAACCATCGGCGATGATTCGGAGCACCCATCGGTCCTGAGTGATACTCTCCCAGGCCTTTAGGTGCTTCGAAAAACGACCCCCGACTGGCTCCGGAGCTGCACAGTCGGGCAATCCTTCAGGGATGCTGGAAGGTTGAGGAGCCATGAAAGGACTCGCAGTCTCCAGTGTTGCGGGGGCCTCCACCGCCTCTGGGACGGCGTCTTCCTGAAAAATTTTCCCCTCCTCTGCCTCTAGAAGGGGGATCATTCTGCTGTGAAAAGTAAGGCTTTTGAGATTTACGGAACCACATTTTCCCCCCTCTTCTAGCCTTGGGATAAGGCCTGAAGGGAGTGGAAAACCATGCCCCTATGGCAGTCAAAGTCTTACCCTCTTGTTCACAGCAAGTCAAGGTGTCCTTTACCTTGGGTCCAAACAGAGAGGACCCGTCAAAGGGAGCGTCGGCAAAGGAAGACTTGAAGGCTTCCGCAAAATGACACAGGCGGAGCCAGGCTTGTCTCCGTAGAGCAACGCCTGTTCCCGCTGCTCTGCTCGCCCCCTCGGCTGCATATGAAATGAGCCTCATGGACGAGTTCGATAATGATGATAGGGTAGCCAGCTGAGAGCTAACTGTCTGGGCCAACTGCTCAGGTAAGTTACCAGTGAGGGTATCTGAAAGTTCCTTGACCAGATCCTTCTGAAGTCTGGTGAAGTGCATCAGATAATTCAGAGACCTTAAAGTAAAGGTTGCTGAAGTCAGGGTGTGCTTCCCGTACCTATCCATGCTCCTAGACTCTTTATTAGGAGGATGGACGGATGTTGAAGCCTCTGCCACATCTTGTTGGGTAGCAGATGCCACCACCAGGGCATCTACAGCCACACCTTTGGAGAGAAAATCCTTTTCGGGGGGTGCTGAGAGAAATTTATTGGGGTGAGCTGGCACCGGTTCCACAGAATCCGGGTGTTCCCATGCCCTTTGAGATATCAAATCCAGGAGGCGGAGGGCTGAGCCCCAAAGGCCTTGAGGAATACCGACTCCTCAGCGGAAGGGGGTTTGGACTGCCAGTCGCCTCGTTGCTTCAGGATCTCCAAGATGTCCACAAAGGAGACATCATCCGAGGACGACTTGGGGGACCCCTCCGCATCATCGAGGTCGGTGTCCGAGGTGAGAGACTCGTCAGGGGAGTCGACGTGCTTCCTCTTGCACTGTCTCTTCCTTGGAGGTTCCTCCGAAGATGCTTCGGAGGGACCTTCAGGAAGGAGGGAACCCCCGATGGGGGTGGCCTCAGGCCCCAGGGCTCCGCTGTCTTGAGACAGGGGGACTACAAAGGAACCAGTCTCCGTGCCAAGGGAAGGTGATGGTGAGATGGTGGAGGTGGCCAAAGAAGATTTGGCCAAAGCACTCCTCATGGCCCTGAAGGCGGGACCCCCAGAGTCCTGGGAAGGTCCAACCCCCGAGGCCACAACAGTAGACGGCACTCCCGCAGCCGACGCACTGAGAGGGAGGCTCAGAACCGAAAGCATCGGTCCCAAAGCGTCACCCCCAGGGCCGACAGAGGAGGTCAGTGTACCGAACTCCGACCCGAAGGGCGGGGTTGGAGTAAGGGTCGGAACCGACCCGAAAACCTCTACCGGCTCCACCAGCACCGACTCCAGTGGTGCCGAGGCTGTTGGAGGAGGAACCAAGACAACAGGGTGGGCAACCGGCTCCGGAGCCGACTGGGCTGGAGCCGAAACCAACTTTTGAAAGACCGGAGACTGAAACAGCCTTTGAAGCAACCTGTCTATGTCCGAATCTGACATCCTCGAAGATTGAGAAGAGATCGAACGAGTTCGAGCCGACTTCTCCACCGGTTCCGAAGGACTGGGGGACCGGCTCCGAATAGTCTCGATAAATATCGGTGCCGAGGGAGGCTCCACAACCATTGCAATTTCCCTTGGAGCCGAAGAGGACTTCAGCGCCGAAGGGGAAGAGTCTGAGCGGGCAACTCTCATCGGCTCCGAAGACAGTGGAGCCGATGAAGGTGACCCGCCTCTCGAAGCTCTAGCCATCGGCTCCGAAGCCAGAGGAGTCGAGGCTGGAGGCATTGAGGCAGACCATTCCACCCTCTGCTCCGAAGTCCGTGGCGCCGATGGAGAAGCCTGCCTAGATTTCTTTTTAGCCGGTTCCGACGGGCTGGTCGGAGACGATGATTTCTTCTTCTTTGAAGGTGAAGAGGAAGAAGATAAAGCCTCCTCAAAGGAAGGAATGATAAGCCCTTTTAAAATCAATTTGTTTTTCCTCTCTTGGAGGACACGGGAGGAAAAAGCGTGACAAATGCTGCATGACTCCTGAAGATGCTTAGGGCCTAAACAATAAACGCACAAAGAGTGGTCATCCGTAATGGACATTTTGTAACTGCATTTAGAGCATTTTTTGAATCCTGAAGGTCTGTGCTCTTTCGACATGTTGACACGCAAATCACTACCACAGAAAAAACTTTCAAATACACTAACAAAAATTAGCTTAAAGGAATATGTAAACTGAGGACAAGGCCCCTCTAACTGAAACGGGATCACTTGACCCAAATCTAGACCACTATACACACAGAAAGACTCACACTAAGAAATTTCCACAACGCGCGAGGGCAAGGCCCCTCTAACTTAAACGGCATCCTTCCCTCAAATTAAGACAATTTACCACAAAAACAACTCAATAAAACAGTCACACAACAACGAATAGCTGTTAAAACAGCTTTTGGGTAGAATAGCAAAAAATTTCTGACAGAAATTTTAAGTTAGAAGCACTTAGCTCAGCCAAGTCCGAGACCATGTCTTTGCTGTAAAGCGGCAAACGATATCTGGGGAAGCAGTGGTGGTGCATCCTGGGATGTGGGATAGCTCAGCCAATAAGAGACTTTGCTCTATAGTATAGCGTGCCGAGTTGGAGCCGAGGATCGGCTCCGAACCCATCAGTACAGAATGTAGGCGAGATAGGATCACATTACATCCAAATTTTTCTTTGTCTCCATCCTATTTACTAATTTACTCTAACAGCTCAGCTGACCAAAATTAAGCAATAACCTTAAGCTCACTTTTTTTGCTTTGGCCGTAAAATGCTACATAAACAACATCAAATGTCAAGTTACCATTAAGATGTTTCACTGGCATACCCCATGTGGAGAAAAGAGTTTACTACATAAGTGAACTGAAAAGAACAATAGTAATAATAGATATGGCAAAGGCATAGTTGCTCTCTCTACTTATTTAAGGTTTGGAACAACCTTTCTGTACTAAACAAATGAAAAGTCATTTCCCACATTTTCAAATGAACACTCACTACCTAAGTATATACTATAACTCCCAAACCCGATGGCTGCAAATAAAACATTTGGTGTTAGCTACTTTACTATTATTATTTACTAAAAGTTATGACGTCTCTGTTTCTAATGCCCAGTACCTATCAATTTATCATTTCTTTTCCAGTAGTGATTTTTTTCCATTTATATTAGCCTTTTACTGTTGTAACTTCTATTGGCTTATCCACTCTATCAAAAATAAATAAAATAATTTCTTAATTATGTCAGCAATAGTATAGCTATACTGGGAATACAGTAACTAGTTTGCTTCAGATTTCCAAATGAGTGACAAACTTACTCCATCAAATAACTTTATAAACTAAGTGTAACATGTACATAAAACATATACTGTATTATATGGCTAACATATAAAACAATGTAATCTAGTCTATACATGTAAACTCTGCATAGTAGTGTATAACATGCTGCAAACTGAGGAATATATATTGTTTACTGTATTCTTCTCTATTGTCTGTTATACTGCAATATTGCATTGTGCCTTGCAACATGCATACTGAAGTATAAAATATTCTGTAAATACTGTATTCACTCATGAACCCACAGTGGTGGTGCTGCGGTAGCATTGTCGCCTCACAGTAAGACGCTGTCCGGTTCGATTCCCAGCTAGAGCGTCTTCTGCATGGAGACATGCATGAATGGGTGTACCTTCGTTGAAGGTTGTGCGTCAGGCCTGGCAAGCCAGTACGTAAAAATCAACTGCCAATCATTAGTGGACCAGAGTTCTGCTGTGACGACCCCTAACCAGGAAAAGCCGAAAGACACAAACAAACAAAGTGTATGCACTCGTTTTTTGTATGGTATTGTGAAAATTGCATTTTGGGTCATTATTGTAATACGCCATTTGTCTATTACTACTCTGTTTCACACCCTATATACCTCTTTCCATGTACACCCCACTTTTTGCATGCTACTGCTATTACTGTATCAGTTTTATATCCAACATAAAAAAATAAACACCTTTATTGGTTCAAAAGGTAATGTGCAATACAGATTCCATGGAAAATCAACACCAAAAGGAGCAAAACAAACAAAAATAAACTGGATTAGTTTATACAGGCTACAAAATTGCATCATCACAAACCTTACTCTGTGAAACACATACATCATCTAGTACATTTCTTAAGTAGTGCAATTAAAATAATGCAATAGTTCCCCCATCATGTAAAACCCTCCCTAACAGGCCATCAAAGTGTGAAGAGGAGTGAAAGTTACATGATAATTTCTGTTTCTGTTTCCATTTTTAAAGTCTGAAAAGTCTTCAGTAGTGAAACAGGATCCATTATCAGAAACTAGTATTTCTAAAACATCAAGTACACTAAAAGCTTTTTCTTGGTGGCATTAGTAGACTGAAGGTTTGTATGTGCAGACAGCCAAATGTCAAAGAATGCCGCTATGTCTTTAATGAAATAAGTTCAGCACCAGTTAATGGTGCTGACTAAGCAAAACTGAAGGGCTGCACAGACACTCCCACAGGCTTTTGTATTTTCTGTAAGTTCTTAAAATGATTAAAACTGGCCTGGTTGTAAGTGAATATAATTATCTGAGTGAAAAGTGACTATTACTTTTAGTTATTTTCAAAACTGACAGATATGTGTTAGGTTGCGTAAGTGCCCATATATTACTGGTGATGGATCATCAGTCGGGGATCCATGATGATATTGAGTTGGAGACCTCCAGTGGCTCAATGGATGGAGCCAACTTGGTCAGTGAGTGTATAACCCAGTAGAGAAGGTTTTATATGGGGTGAAGGTATCTCTCCACCCTCAGTGCAACTGTATCCTCAACCAGATCCTGAAGCTCATACAGTTCATAGATTTACAGGCCCTTCCACACCGGGGTGCCCACAGAACCAGAGCCACTGGCCTAATCATGTGAGGTCATCCTGTGTTGGGTAGAGGGATATAGTGATTGGTGCTTGACCTGGGAGGTACAAGGTTGTGCTGGCACTGGGATATCTAGATCTGTGGAAAAAGGAGCACAAAAGGGATAGAAATAAAAAAGGAAAAAATAATAAATAAAAAACAGAGAGGGAGAAGAGAGACACAACATGAAGACAAGAAGGATTCATAAGTTGCTGTTACAGTATTTCATTGATAATTAACATTTATTAGGCAGGTATACCACATGAATTTATACTACATATTACACTGACTAAGAATGCTGCCAAATGGTAATACTGTTGACTGTGGTGCAAAGGTTACTTATGGGTATTTATTTTTCTTTTTTGATTACCATTAATATTTGAGAGTTCAGCAAAAACTGTAACACAGTCCATCCTTTTTTGGCTATAGAATGGAACAGGTAATGCATGAATGTCTTTTTATACTTCTTTAATGAAATTATTAATATGAATGTCTTTTGCCAAACATTTCACCCTCCTCTGAGACTGTTCCTTATGATAGTAGGGTTAGCTATTGTTGCATTGCTTGTAATGTCGACATTTCTTTAAGGGCTGCTAAGTTTAACAAGAACCTATACTTGACCACTGTAATCTGTAGTATGCTGTGCACTACCTACCTGTGTTTTAATGACTAGTAAGGTATACAATTTCTATTTAGTGGTAAAAAGAACTGAGCAGTACAACATGCAAGAAGTTTTATGCAAGTCATACACTTGCTGCTTTGCCCCCCCCCCCCCCCCCCACACACACACACACACACTTAGGGTGTGGTAGCTAACTCTGATCAACCATTTTGTATTTACATTGAATATTCTGGAAATAAGTTACATACTTTAGAAAACATGCAGACTGTACATCAGTAAAACAGTAACATCTTTTCTTATTTCTAGTGAACACTAACCAGTGGAAATTAATTCAGCCTTCATTCACTTTGACTGCTTACTTTAAAAAACGTGCATTTCCAATAATGTTATGCTATCTATGTATATTTACATATACCTGTAAAATTCAGTATAGTCAGTCATACATATATTTGCCTGCATTGATTTAGTCTAGTTTTACCTGCATACATACAACATTTAGCTTATCCTCACATATTCAATACACTTTTTATAGTACAAAAAAAAAAAAAAAGAATAGAAAAATTACTTGTAATAGAATTATGTCCTTCTCTCCTGCACCAGTGATACCCACTGGGCCAGTTGGATCCCTCTTCTGCCTCTGAAGGTCATAATACCTATGCATACCTATGCCTATACTGCTTCCCAGACCAGGGGGGTCCCTGTCAGGGATGACAGTTGCTTCTCCAACTCCTGCCGGATATCAATCTTTTTTTCATTTTGAGCCAGCCATAGCCTGCTCCAACTTCTGCAAGTATGACTGCTGCTACAGGTAGAGGATGATCTTGGTCTGAGACATATAGGGATAGTATCCATGGAACTAGATGTACCACATTTGCTTTACATACTAGAATGAAGCAATCACACGGGCTTCCATAATTTTGTCAGTTGTATTGCTTCTTTTATGTAAATGGATAACTTTCAGTATTGTAATACCTGCAGATGTGTTGGGGTGATATACTTTCTATGCCCATGAATCTACTTAAAAGGCTGTCAGAATTTCTTTCTTGGGAGTAATCTAAACAATTATAATTGCAAGGCCATAGGTTGGTAATTTAACCTGTGTTTTTATGATACAGTCTTTCTTGACTTTGAAGCAGTTAATTCATAAATGTTTAAATTTATTGTGGGGGTCCACTTTCAAGTAGGCCAAATAGGTAATTAATAGTACTTTATAAGGTATTGCATGGGTCTTAGGTATACATTAGTTGTAAATGAGAGTGACTATTAACATGCTACATACATATCCCAAAGGTATGGCATAGTTTACTATGCATATGTACTGCTCTATGCTGACACATGCTTCTGCACTCAGTGCCTATGAGAAGCCAAAGTCGTTTATGCCTATTGAATTGGCTAGACAGTTGTGCTACGGTGTGATCCACAGCAGCTTCACGAATCAGCCTCAATTTGGGACGATTGGCTTAAGTCCATCATATTTAACTGTGCTGAGACACATTTGTCACTGACAGTTTGTGGAAAACTTGAACAAATTAAGAGGAATTATTAAAAGAGATAGTACTTGGAAATTATCAGAAAATCACCAAGGTGGCTAGAATTCACTAAGATCAGTTTACCAGAAGTATATATTTACTGGTAGGGTATGACATACATGATTATTGTACATTGCTAAGATTTACTGGACTGGGAAAGTGTAAGGTGTCATTTTTGATGGCTGTCTACATGTATTTTGGTACTTTCTGGCCTTTATAAGGGTTACAGAGAAGTAGGGCTACAGTATAAATGAATTAGGATCATTATGGTAACTACCTATAAATTACTGCTTGCAAAATGTAACTGAGGACCATTAAAATAATGCTCAATACATTTTTACAATATCTACTACTAAACTGTTTCATTGCGGGCGTCATGTGTGATTCTGGTTTAATTGTGGTCCTGAATTTATCCCTTCAGGTTGTAACATGCTGCAGGAGCAGGGATCAAGACACCAGAGAGATAACTTCATTTTTAAAAATAATCACATCCTAATGGATGTTCTCAACTACATGTGGGAGATGTCAGTGTGGGAAAAGGGTGCCTACGCAGGCAGAGAGAGCTCAGGCAGGGAATCAAGTAATGGCTGACATCAATGCTGTATGGAGAAGGGAATCCACATTGGCACAGTGTATGAAAAGAGTAAATGACCTAGTGGGATGTGCAATTGCCTACAGCAGCAGTGGTGGTGGCCTTTCCACAATCCAGCCGGTAACACCTGATGAGAAGTACCTTCTGTCATTAGGGGGTGATGACTATGATATAAATGGCAGTACCACAGGAATCCTCAGAGGAGGTGTGGACACTAATACTTTCATGCTGCCATATACTGCCCAGGATAGCTATATATACATACATATATATATATATATATATATATATATATATATATATATATGTGTGTGTGTGTGTGTGTGTGTGTGTGTGTGTGTGTGTGTGTGTATATATATATATATGTATATATATATATATATATATATATATATATATATATATATATATGTGTGTGTGTGTGTGTATGCATGCATGTGTGTGTGTGTGTATATATATATATGTGTGTGTGTGTGTGTGTGTGTGTGTGTGTGTGTGTGTGTGTGTGTGTGTGTGTTTGAGTATACATAAATATATATATATATATATATATATATATAGATGTACATCAACGTTCCTCACAGTCGTGGTCTTGGTCCTGCAGCACTGTCAGATCAGTGTCTATAAGTTCTTCCTGCATCCAGCAGATCATGGCATCACAGTAACTCAGAATCAAGCTCTCATATCAGCACTTGCTTATGATCAATATGACAATCACCAACACTGTTATTAGGGCTCATTGTGTATGACACTCCAGGAATATAATTACATTGCAGACCTCATAGATAAATTTCAGGTATGGCTACAAAATATAGACCATGTGTAAAACTGTGATGATACAACTATGCAAAAAGGAAAATAAAACCTGTGCAGGGGTCTTTTAATTTGGTTCTGCAAAGTATTACTTCAAATGGTATTGTAGGAGTACTGCAGGGGAAAATGTATGAGTAGGGCCATGCGTTTGCTACTGTGATAAATCCTGCCAGTGAAACTAGTACTACTGGTTCTTCAGATTCAGAACTGCACAAATGGTGAGTCTTTAGTAGTTCAGATAACACGCATTATCGATGATGATGATGATGATGATAAAAGAATTAAACAATCCCAAGTGCATTCTCCCCTGAGCAAGCACAGTACAGCAATGGTCAACACTGCACATGCAAATGTCTCCTCTTTATGCTGTAATACACATTCCTTTATGTTACTACTTGTAATACAGTCTGTAAAAGTGACAGATAATGAACAGTCCTTCTCCATCCCTGCTATAAGAAAGTACTTATAAATAACTTTATATGAGCCTAATACTTACATGCATCATTACATTTCTTCTTATGCCTTTACAATTAACCATATAAATCACAACAGACAAGTATTACAGTAGAGATATGACAAACAAAATATACAGTAATTAATTAATTGTGCAGTAAAAAATCTTTAATAATGAAACTGTCTGATGTATAGTGACAGTAGGCCAGACACCACACAGCATAGTCTACAGAGAACACTGCATGCATAAAGTTTAATCTGTGTGATATTATAGTAATGGTACAATTACGTGAATGTCATGGTCCATAATGGTGGGCCAGATGGTGGTGGGTACTGTGCACAAGCCTGCAGCTCAGGGTACAGTGATACTACTGTTAGCTGGCTACCATTACTGTTATGACCGATGGAAGTAACAATAGCAAAATCTGCACAGCCATGATAGGGAGTCCCAGACCAATGCATAACCATGTTGTGCAGAATGCAGAACATGGTAAATGTCCTGCATACAGTAACCAGATCATATTGAACGGCACCCCCCCCCCCCCAGACTCATCCAAGCAACAGAAATGGGTTTTCATCAGGCCAAATACTAGCTTAGTGGCTGTTTGTGTCTGGGACAGTCACAGGGCAATGTGGAAGTATTCCTTAAAAGCTCCCTTTAGGTTATTGTATGGTGTCTTCAGCCAGGAACTGAGTGGGTAGCTAGCATCACCTGCAAAAGAAAAAAGGGTGGAGGGAGACAACAAAAGAAAAGGAGTTTACCAATAAGCAAAACATTCACCAAGTTATACCTACAGAAATTACTATGACTGGAAAACTTTGCATTTACCAACAAGATGACCATGGAGTATCCTACCATGTGGGAGGAGATGGTAGAGTGAGTTTGTGTGTTAGATGTGAGAATCATGGGCACTGTCAGGATGCTGGCTTGACATGTTTGAGATGCACCCCCATGTACCACACATGACCTAGCAGTTCATGGAATGGTAACCCTGCCTGTTCCAGTAATGCTCCCACTGTGGAGCACTAATGACAATGTGGGTGCAATCTATCACACCAAGCACCTCTGGAAAACATGCCATTCTATTGAAGGCACTCATGGTTCTGGCTCAGTCCTGAGATAACGCTGGCAGATAAATATACTGATCCACATGAACCAAGAGTATGTCAAAGAACTGCAAAAGTTATCTTGAAGCAGAAGCCTGAAAAATGCCCAGTGTGTCCCCATTTTGTCTCTGAAAGGTACCTATGGCAAGCTTAGTGAGGGTTCATTCATACACTGGTGTCCATAGTCCACATATTTCCCCAGTCCTCTTCTGCGAAACATATAAACTCATTAAAGCCCTTGCAATATCCTTGTCCACTCTAAATATATAAAGAATTTCTTGGTCAGCAATGTTAAAATGAGTCAGACTTGCTTATACCTGCACCTTTTTCATTGTGAGTACCATTGGGAACCTGCAGTTTTGGCAAGACAAGCAGCACACAATGAAATGACCAGACTGGCAGTTAAAGTAAGCATTCTCGCTGTTTATGAAGTAGATAAAAAGGTGCACCTTCACCTTTTTAAAGGTATATGTGCAAGAGATATCTTTGCTTTCTGCACCCTCTGACATGGAAAGTTGCATCCCTCAACCCATGCTACTGATATATATTAACTTTGGGACTGCTGTACCTCAGAGAAGGGGAAATTTATTGAAGTACTTCAATCTCAGACTTAGTGTACATTTTGACCATATTTACAGTTACAGTCTTCCTACGCTGAAGGTCATAATTACAATCCTTAGAATTTCAACAGGCTTATAAAGAAGTAGCATATATGGCACTGGCTTTGATGAGCAAGACTCTTCACATTTTTCCAAAGAATGGTGTAGCATAGGCTCCATGCAATCATGACCATGGCTTTTTTGGTCATTCTGTTTAGTGCAAAGGTGGACTAGATGGTGGTGACTTACTGTTTAACTGGCTTTAGTCACACACATTTACTTTTTCATATCCTTGTGCACCCCAAACCACCACACATATGATCTTCCTAAACCTCTCATTCTGTGCATTTCAGGATATGTTTTATGTAACATTTTGATACAATATGTTCAAGAGTATAGAATACATTGTTAAACAGACTATGACCTCATATCCCCACAGTACTCTCATATCTCTGACATCTGAGGCTAGCATTTTGGAATAGCACAGTCATATGGCATTAACCCTTGATCAGTTATTACAGGTCAGCATCAGCAATAAACCCCTTTTTTCCACTTTGTAAATGGAGTTGAGGTGTTACATCAACAGTAACCATCCCCTAGAGCCAATATTCATACTGCTGGGTACCTTTTATAATGTACTTATGAACTTACAACAGAGTGATATTTGGCAGTGTAGTGTATTATTTTTTCAGCATGCAAAGATGTATTGTACAAGATGTCTATCACTAATACTTCATAACTGGTATTCAGATCTGTAGTTTATTTGGTATTCAGATCCGTAGTTTATTTATTTTTGGGACAGGTAACCTGTTTGGTGTGCCAGCATTAGCATGGTGGTTTCCTGGTTTGATGACAATTTTATGAGCTTGAACTATGAAGGATAAGAATGAGACCACTCCGAAATCATTTCCATGATCACAGACAGTTGAAACATCTGTGCCGTTTATTGCAGTAGCACAAATCCAAACAGCCTCGTGGAGTCATGCCCTCTCCACAACTCACACACTCCCTGATATAGTAACTCCATGGACGAACAACATTGGAGAAAATAGAATTTCCCCAAAATAGTGCACCGTAGTCTCAAGCAATTTCCTACTTTTGCTGTAGTAAGTATGAGCAAGTGATTTATGAGGAACTGCGGATCACGAAACTATGGAACAGTATGACATAGTTCTGTACTTTCAGCAACACTGATCAGTGTTGAAGTCATTGTGAACTCACTTGTGGGACAGGTTTCCTTTAATTAAACAAAGTAATCTTTGATTTATGATCTGTAAATGAAGAACAGTACAAATATTTATGAACTCTTCAGATTAAAAAAAAAAAAAAAAATATATATATATATATATATATATATATATATATATATATATATATATATATATGAATAAAACTTCCTTGTTCATTGTGAATATTTTTACTGGCAGTCATCTGCATAAAATCATGTGTTTTTTCAGTACCGTTAATCATACTAGACCATAATATGAAGCATCACAAGAGAAAATTACCTCTTTAACTGCAAAATAATGAGCAAGCATACTGCAACAAAGTTTTTCACTGTATTTCCTGTTCTTGTCCCACCCCCCCAAATACATTGTATCTTTCTATAACAAAGGATGCAAATAGTTTAACAAGACTGCCATATTTGGTAAGAAACTGCTACAGTAATTAGGTAAAGCCAAATATGCTTTTATCTCACTAAAATTTATAGGAGAAGAAGCTTCCATGATTGTAGCCTGTAGAAGAAGTAGACTATATGTCTGTGCTACATATTCAAACTATATAAAAAAAGAAATTTCTCTTATACAGACCAGCAGCCACCAGACTTCACCAAAGTTCTGCAAATGTTTCTCATGTATGTCTCTTGTAATATCTTTTATCACTTTTGTAGTGCATGGAACGGCCTGATTACCTTCCAAAATTGAAAAAAAGATAAACTTGTTATATGCTACTGTAGTGTGAGGCCTGATTGTAACAGAGCTTTCACAGGTATGTAATAAATTTTTCCTTACTTGCTGTCTGTGTGACTGTACTCACTAAGTACTTTACTGGCTTTGAAAGCCAGTAAAACACTTCAGTTTTTTTTGTAACAGGTAGTTCATGGAGTATATAGGGCGGCCGCGGTGGTGCAGCGGTTAGCATTGCCACCTCACATCAAGAGGTTCTACAGTTCAATCCTTGGCTGGGGGGCTTCTGTGCGGAGTCTGCATGTCCTCCCTGTGGTTGCATGGGTTTCCTCCAGGTGCTCCGGTTTCCTCCCACATCCCAAAGACATGTTGTAGGTGGATTGGACACTCTAAATTGGCCTTAGGTATGAGTGTGTGCATGTGTGCGTGTGTGCATGTGCGTGTGTGTGTGTGTGTGTGTGTGTGTGTGTGTGTGTGTGTGTGTGTGTGTGTGTGTGTGTGTGTGCTTTCTGTGGATGGTTTGGTGCTGGGCTGGCAACTTGACACCATAAAAATTCCACTGCCAATCACGAGCAGACAGGTGATCCGCTGTGGTGACCCCTAACCGGGAAAAAGCCGAAAGAAGAAGAAGAAGTTCACAGAGTATATAAAACTCCATACATTACAATGAGTTATGATCATGTCTTACCGAACCTAACCCTTTATTATTTGTTCTCGACAATGGATGCCAAGATTTACCTCTTGATCTTTGCTCTTGAGGTGAATAGATCCATGTGTCATACACATAATAATGTGGTTATGTTCAGAGACTCAGTCATAACCCTCTATAGTGCAAACAGGAAACAAGGTCTTGGGTGATGTCTGAGTCCTTACTCAAAACATCTGTTGTAGTGACAGATTGCCAAACTGGGGTTGCAGCTATTGACTTAATCTTTAAGTTATCTTAGTAGGGAAACATAAGACTAATCAATGTGTAAAGCAGACTATCCCATCAAAATGATAGCATAAAATGATACTGCAGATAAGTCAAAAGTTTGGTTCAAAGTAGAAGCCATGTTGGGCCTATTATATATCAAGGAAGTATTGTAATATCGACAGTTGAAATGTCTGAAATCTTTAATTATCTTGTTGCCAGTGTATGTAATACATCTGTCAGGAAAATTAAGTTGGACTATGCAACTGCAAACTCTGTAACCTATCCAAAGATTGATCAGCAATAAGTTATACCAGCTTTATGCAGGATCGAGAAAACATGTTCTTTAGGATTGGAATTGATTCCCAGCTTCCTATCTTGTATGTGCATTATTACTTTATTTAATAATGTGCTTCAGGAGGGTTTGGTTTCATCAGACGTCTTTAAGGCTGGTAATAAGATAATGTCTAATAACTATTGGCCTATAAAACAAGAATAATATAAATGATTGGATGTTCATAATATTAAATGTCTGAAATGCTGGCAAAAGAGACCAAATAATCATATGACTGCAGAAAGTTAGCATTGCTTTATGGAGGTCATAGTACAACTGGCAGTGGGAAGTTGCCCTTTCCCTGTTGTTGTGCTATCTCATAGTTGTGATAAATAAGTAACAGGGTATGCAGTAGTGCAGGTGAGCTTGCCCCTCTGAAAAAAAGAAAAACATTTGTTTTTTCCCCTTTTTTGAATTTTGATCTTTTTGGATTGATTATTTTTGGTTCAGGTTTTTTATGACTTTAATTATTCAAAGTACATTCTCTATAACATCTACTATTCATGAAAATTATGAATTACGTAGACACTAAATTTTAAAGTAAAAACTATTATTTAACATTAATAGAGCTACATCAAAATGTCACTATGAAAGACTGAGCCACACTACCTTCTATGTTGGACTTGTACGAGACATTGAGTAGAGCTTGTGACCTTGGGCTTACTAAGGTAATAGTTTATCTGGATTTCTCTAAAGCTTACATCTCACTATCTTATAAATCCATATTGACACCACCATATATAAAATAAACCCATATATTATACATTGCATTGACAAATAGCTCTGCTAGAGTACAATAGGTAACAACCCTAGGAGAAAGTTTACCATGGAAGAGAATTATATTTGGAGAACCACAGGGTTCTGTTTTGTGGCCAATGTTGTTTAACTTTATATTTTCTATATTTCCACAAGATAATCAATCCTAGGTTACTAGGTATGTAGATGATTGCAAAATATGAGCTGTCATAACTGCTTTTAAGGCTATGGCCACCTTTAATCTGTATTTATGTAGCATATGCACTTGGGTTAATACAAAAGGTCGTACTTTAATTGTGAAAAGAACTGTGGTCATATTTTTCAGTAAAACTCATTTAATCAATATTATAAGTAGGAATATCTTGGTATTGACTGTTGTGCTCAGTGTAAAATATCCAGGAATATTTTTTGTAACTTTAGCATTTTTATTGCTGCGTATGTAACACAGCTTTTCAACAATACCATTTAACATAAACATTTTCAAATATAATGGTCATTCCACGTTTGTCTACCATGTTGTACAACATATTTGCCACAGGCCTTAAGTGCAACTATTCAACATCTGCATCTTATTATAACAGAACAAAATTTGTGTGGATTTCTACTCATCATCATCTCATGCAACTATAAAACCACTATAATTTGAGCTGTATCATTCCTTCCCCCAGTTTTATCCCCTTACATATTTCATACTGTATTGAGCACCATATGCAGAATTTGGGCTATTCTACTTACCTGCCTCTTGACTTTCAGAAGGTTACCTTTTTTAGGACACAGTGTATTTTATCTCTGGTGTAATCAGTGCACCTGTGCATAGTCCTACAATTCCTAATCCATTACAACTACAGTTTCACCTATTTCATCACTCACTCGCACATCTGTTTGACTGGTCTGGCCATCACTAAACACCCCTTACACCTCTGTGCCCCACATGCTCCTCCATACTTTTTGCATCTAAATCCTCACTCATCTTTCTGTATAGACTTCCAGATTCTCTCCTTTCCACTTCTTAGCTATCATCTGCCTCATTCCCCTGTCAAAGGGTTGAAGTTCTAGTCTTTCATTTTTAGTCCATCCCTTTTCTTTATACATTCCAAAAAGACACATATATGGTATCTTTTTCCTCAGTAATTTACTATAGACCTCTCTTGCCCCCTGCTATATACAACCTCCCTACATGTCCACCACATGTGCATCTGATCAACATTTTCTTCCACACATCTCCAATACTCCATGGATGCATACATTCTTCTCTGTGTATCTTTGCAGGAGTTTTATGCCATCTGTGCACTGTCCTTCTCCCCAACAAGGCCAACCACTTTTAAAATTTTCTTTATTGCTAAAATTATTTTCCAAAACCATTCTTCTGCCTACATCACATCCTCTTTACTCCATTGAACTCTTAGCTTATCAAAAGCACACTCGTGCATGCTCCTTCAGCTACATGTAAATAATTCCAGTTCTTCTGTTTTTTACCTGGCTCCAATGTTTTCAGAAAGATATGCCTACCTTATAAATTACTACTTTTTTTCATGTATTTTTAAGATTATTCCTGTTCTTCCATTGGCTCTTCTGAATACTGTAGTTATTAGCTCTAAGATTCCCCCATTATTAATCCAGTCTCCTTTCTGCAAATTATATTGCTCTTTGTGATGATAGCCTTTCATTTAACTGTTCATCTCTTAGATCCCTAACCTTTCTAATAGCCTTTCCTCCCAGGTTACCAGCCTCCCCTCCAGCTCATTAGGGCAGCTCCACTAGAGATCCCTAATACTTCTGTCTCATTCATCTGTGAACTGTAGTTGACACCCAAGAATCCTGTGAATCATCCAGTTGGTAACATCCCCATCTTGTTCACAGTCTTACCAGTTCCAGCCTTTCAGTCTTTTTTTCTGGGCAACCCATTCCATTGTTTATTTTCTATGCATCTCAGCCTTTGTACAATATTTGCAACAGTCACATACTACATGAAATCTGGCATACCCCATCCACCTACTTTCTTGTGAGCCCTAGGTCTATCTTTTGTGTTATTCCACACACTTCTGTCACAAACTAGTTGGATATCTACTACAATCTTATTTAGAGGATTGATTTGTAAATGCTATCCAAAATCAAGTATTTGTAGCAGTATCATTTTATAGACTATTGCTATTCTACTCCTAAACATGGCAAATTTACCTTTGCATGCAATGAACATTTTCCCCTAGCCTTAAGTCCAGATCTGTCCAGTTCTGGTCTCTAATCTCAGCTATTATTTTATAAACCTTAAGTACCAAGTAACCTCCCCCATCTTTTTAGGGAATGCTGAAAATATCTCTTTTTGTTTAGTTCAGATTCTAATCATCACTTATTTTTGGAGATGGCAATGAAGCGCTGACACACTATCAAAACTACCAAACATCTCCAATTACCCCAGAAGTTGCACAATGATACCCTCAAGCAGCATGCAATCATCTAAAAATAGAGAAATCCCACTCCTTTTGCTATTACTATACTGTCTCATCAAACATTCCCGTACTGTCTGCACCAGAAGATCAATGGCCAATGAAAATAATTCTGTTGATGAAAAACAGACCAGATGGGTCTTTTTTTCTCCACAATTTATATATATATTCATAACTTTGGGGCCCTATAAAGGGCTTTTACTCCTTTCAACCACCTACCATCCCTAATGGCCTCTTACAAGATATCTCTCATGAAGTCTCATGAAGCATAGATCAAAGGCCTTCTGAATATCCAGTAACATGATTACTGCCTTTCTCTGGCCCTTTTCCTCAGCTTATTCTACAAAACGTATAAGGGTACACCAGTGAACCATGGATAGTCTGCCTTTAGTAAAACCCATATGTTCATCCTGAGTTAGTCTTGGAAGGATTTTCTCCAGTCTTGTTATCAAAATGTCAGCAAAACTTTTGGTGGCCCTAATCACCCTAAAGCACACTCAACTACTGCTCCAGTGGAAATTGGCTTTATAGGCCTTTGGGTCAATAACGTTAGGACTAAGACTCCACTCACCTCAGCAGATTTAATACAAGAGCTGGAGATATGTTGAACTGTAAGTAACTAGTTTTTCATCAAAAAGGAGAGAGAATGAAATTATTAAATTTTTTTTCAATTCTGCTTAAATAATTAAGTTGCACTTACAGTGAGTGACATGTGTGGTGATACTTCTTTGTACTTATCTTTTCTGTACCATGTTTTAGCCAAAAAAGTTGTCTGTTTGCAGTTTTTAGTTTGTTCTGGGACCATACTCTTGCATTTTAATTAGCAGTTGAGGGAAGATTGTTTCTGCATTATTCTGCACTTCTATTTCCACCTGTAGAATTACTTGTAAAAGCTATCTGTATTTTAAATCCTGCTGGGCCATAGTTTTGTAGTTTAATTCACAGTTGTAGAAAGTACAGTTGTGTACACTTACCATAAATGTAGATGTTCAAGTGTATTCACTGTTGCAGTCATCACATTTGGGTTATCTGCCTGCAGGTAGCCTCAGCTGGCCTGAATACCAGAGTCTTCGGATTTCTGCGTCGGATGCTGTCGCTTCTTCCATGACGTCAGGTCATCAGGGGTATAAAACATGCAGCCGATGCCATTACATCAGTTTTTCTTGCCCCAGATGTCAGGTGCCCCCACAATAGGAAGTAATTATATGGTATGGTATACCTCCATCAAAAAGCAAATACACATGAAAAAATATATATACCAAACAAGAAGGAAAGGTAGAACCAAGAGAAGTCAGGGGGCTGGAGGGAGGGTAACCAGGACTGCAACAGTGAATACACACAAACATCTACATTTATGGGAAGTATACACAACTGTACTATGTTCTTCGTGTTTCACTGTTGCAGTCATCACATTTGGGTTGATTCCCAAAGCGAAGGAAGGAAGGAGGTAGTTAAAGAGCATTAGGGCCAGCTAATAAGCCCTGCAAGACTGCTGTGGCAAATCCAGCTCTGGATTTAGAAAAGATAGGCAGGTGATAATGCTTGGTGAAGGTATGTACAGATCTCCAGGTAGCAGCTTCCAGGATGTCCCTGGTAGGGACTCCTCTGTGAAATGCCGTAGAGGTAGATGCAGCCCTGGTGGAATGTGATCTTATCCCATGTGGGGTAGGTTTTCCATGGTGCTTGTAGCAGAAATGAATGCAATGGGCTATCCATTTGGAAATGGTTTGCTTTGAAATGGCCTTCCCCTCTGCCCCTGCAGCAAAGCCATAGCAGCTGGTTAGATTTTCTGAGAGGCTTAGTCCTGTCCAAATAGAATCTAAGTTGTCTGTGCACATCCAGAGAGTGCAATATCCATTCCCCTTTGTTTTGTAGATTAGGGAAATCATTTGGCAAATGAATGGACTGGTTTAGGGCCACACTAGACACCACCTTGGGCATAAAGGAAGGATTAGTCCTGAGGGAAACACTGTCCACATGGAAGATAATGAAAGGTTCCACTGCCATGAGGGCCTGTAATTCAGACACTCTTCTTGCAGAAGTGATGGCTAGAAGTAAAGCAGTTTTCCAAGAAAGGAATTTCAACTCTGCTGTTGCAGCTGTCTCAAAGGGGGGGGGAAGAGTGAGCTTTCCAATACAAAGTTAAGGTCCCAGGCTGGAGTGGGAGCTCTCCTGGGGGGGGGGTCTTAAATTTTTGACCCCTCTAAGGAATTGTTTTAGCAAGGGGTGAGAGAAGAGGGGTGGCTCAGTATTATAATGTGCTGAAATGGCAGAAGCATGAATCTTAATTGATGAGAAGGATAGGCCCTTGTGGAGCATTTCTGTTAAGTACTCTAGAATATGAGGTAAGCTGGGCACCATTGTGCCCATCCCCTGAGCCTGGCTCCAGGAACAGTATTTTTTTCCATGTTTAAGCATAGGATTTTCTGGTACTAGGCCTCCTTGCCTCCAGAATGATATCCCGCACCTGCTTACTAAGGGATACTAGAGGAGAGCTCATAGAATTAGCCAGGCTGCAAGGTTCAGGGTTTGAAGCTGAGGGTACAGAATCTGGCCCACCTGCTGGGACAGCAGGGAAGGGGTCTGAGGCAGGTGCCATGGTTGTAGCAGTGTTAGACTGCGCAAGAGGGGGTACCAGTGCTGGCATGGCCAGTCTGGTACAATCAGTATTGTTCTTGGCTTGTCCTGTTTGATCTTTAGTAGAACCATCGAGAGGAGAGGCAGAGGGGGAAAGGCATAAACAGAGAGGCTTTCCCAGGTAAAGGACAGGGCATCCACTTTCCAAGCTTGACTGTGGGGAGTTCTGGTGCAGAATTTGTTCAATTAGTAGTTCTGAGGGGAGGCAAACAGGTCTACCTCTGGGGTCCCACATTTGTTCCTCAAGAGGTTGAATATCTTGGGTTCTAGTTTCCATTTGTGTGGGTCCATGAGATTTCTGCTTAAGTCATCTGCCAGTGAATTTAGTTTGCCTGGCAGGAACTGAACTTGTAGGTGCACCTGGTAGCTCAAGGTTGGGCTCCACAGAGCCATGGCTAGTCTGCAGAGAGGGATGGAGTGGGTTCCCCCCTGCTTGTTTATGCACCACATAACTGTGGTGTTGTCTGTCTTTACCAATAGTTGTCCTGGGAGAATACGGTCTTTGAAGACTGTCAGAGCATTCTGTACAGCTAACATTTCTTTTTGGTTGATATGCAGGTGCATCTGTCTCGCATTCCATTTGCCCTGAATGCACTGCCCTGCCATGTGAGCCCCCCATACATAGTCTGATGCATCTGTTGTTAGGGTTTGGGTGGCAGGGGGTAGAGTGAAAGGGAGTCCCTTGTTGTGGTAGCAGGCCTCTGCCCACCAAAGGAACTCTATTCTTAGGCAAGGAATGATGGGAATCATTTTTTCCAGGTCCTGAGAATGTTGACACCATAAACTTTTTAGATACCATTGGAGTTTCCTCATATACAGTCTTGCATATGGAATTAGCAGAATGCAAGAGGCCATGAACTCCAGGGCTTACAGTATTTTCCTTGCAGATAGCTGGGTTTTTGTGGCCAATAGTTTGAAGTAGGTTGTCAAATAAACTTGTTTCTCTGGAGTGAGGAATGCCATCAGGGAAGTTGTGTTCAAGCTTGCTCCCAGGAATACAGTCTGTTGGCAGGGTACTAGGTGAGATTTATTTTCATTGCTGGTGTACCCCAGTGAGGATAGAAGTTTCTTTACAAATGCCAGGTGCTGTAATAGCAAGTCCTGGTTTTCTGCCTGAATCAGACAATCGTCCAGGTATGGGTAAATGTGAATATTTCTCTGCCTGCAAAATGCAATGGCTGGAGCTAGAAACTTTGTGAATACCCTGGGTATAGTAGATAAACCAAAGGGAAGTGCAGAGAACTGAAAGTGCATGGAGCCTGCCCTGAAACGTAGGTATTGTCTGCAGGATTCTCTTATTGGGATGTGCAGGTAAGCTTCCTTTAAGTCTAGGGTTGCCAGCCAGGCATCCTTGGCTAGCATAGGAAGAAGCTGTTGAAGATTTAGCATTTTGAATTTTGGAACCACCAGAAAGCTGTTGAGAATAGAGAGGTCCAGGATAGGACTCTAGGAGTTTTCTTTTCTGGGTACCAGAAACAGTCTTGAATAAAAACCATGTCCCCTTAGTTCTGCTGGGACAGGCTGAATAGCCCTGATACTGAGAAGGGAGAGAACCTGTTGTTGGGCCTCCATCAATTGATTTGGGGGGAGGTCTGGCCAACCATTTGTGGCTGGTAGTGTGTGGAAGTGGAATCTGTATCCTCGGGAAACTATGTTCAAAACCCATTTGTCCTGGGTAATGAGTTCCTAGTTTTTTGCATGCAGGGCAAGCTTTCTTCCTAAGGAAGCAGGTAGTTGAGCAGGGCTTGGAAGGGTTAAGGATAAGTCATTGTGCCATTGTTCTGCAGGGGGGTGGCTTACTACTCCCTGCTTTGGAAGTGGGAGCCCCCCACTGCTTAGATCTGTGCGTAGCCTGAGACTGAAGTCTTGGTGGTCTGCTGTTCCTAGGTTTGGACTGAGAAGGCCTGGAAGGGAATGGAAAGGACGAGTTCTTTGAAGGCCAATGCCTACTGAATCTGGGAGGCTGTACTTGAAGAAAATCTTTAAAAGTTTGCATAGATTTAGTTTTTTCCTCCATCTTTTTGAGGACTTCCTCTGCTTTGTTGCCAAAAAGGTGGTCTTGGCTTAAGGGTGCATCCAGTAATTTAGCTTTAACATGATCTGGCAGGTTTTGTTCCTTAAGCCAAGCATGCCTTTTAAGTACAGACCCAGTGACAGTAGCCCTGCAAAATGCTTCTAAAGCATCAAAACCACATTGCAAAATATGTCTACCAACTTGTTCTGCAGACTGCATTAAATCTTGCAAGTCTTTGTGCTCAGTACATTCAGGAATCAACATAATTTTCTGTTTAAGTAGTCCCATAATGTGCTGCTGATACTTTAGCATATGAAACTGGCAATTTAGGGCCCTAATGGCCAAAGTAGCAGAAGTGTAAACCTTCAAAAGAAAAGTTGCCTCCAGACGCCATTTTGTTATTAGTGGAATTGGTGCCTGGAGGCAGCTTTTCTTTTGTTGGTTGGTGTTTCTGCTTCTGCACCTGTCATTTTGTTAGAAGTGTAAACCTTTTTACCCCATCTGTCTAAGGCACTAGAATCTCTATCAGAAGGGGTAGGGTTTTTGGCAGCAGTAGCCTTAATGCCTTTTGGTCCTTGGGAAATGGTCTCTGGATCTGCAGTAGGATTCTTAAAGAGGAACTTGTGAGAGTCAGGTACTCTGTAGTACCTGTCAGGTTTTCTGGGAGCTGGAGGTAAAGTGTCTGGAGTAAGGCTAGATTCCAAGAAAACATCATCTACAATAGCCAGAACAGGAGGGATAGCTAGAGGCCTGTGTGGAGGCAGGAGTAAGAATTACCTAAGTCTCTTTTTGGACTCTGAATAGTCCTGGCTTTCCCAGCGGAAATACTCCCTAAGAGTATGCAACGTTTCACCAAAAGAAAAATCTTCTGGAGGAGAAGCAGAGGGAATGGAATCCTCTGCATCATAATCCTCATAAGTAGATAAGGGCAAATCCTGGTAATCAGAAGGAGCACAGATATCAGATTCCTGATCAGAAGAATCAGAAAGAAAATCAGTTCTAGGTCTCTTAGAGGGGGAAGGGTGGCTTCCCCTAATTAAGGTAATAAGGTCTTCAACCATTCTAAGCATTTGTTTTAGATGTATATGGGCCTGAGTCATTGGTTTGGATGTTGGTTTTCTAAGCATAGTGCGAGTTTTAGGCCTGAGGAATTTGGTACTTCTAGTTGGAAACGATGCTGTTGGTTTAATATGAAAGTCTGTAGGCCTGAACACACCCTCAGAAGTTGGTGCCTGCACAGCGGCTCCGGACACATCCAAGGTAGAGACATCTGCAGGTTCCATAGTCGAAGAAGCATCTTGCGGCATACCAGACTCTGAATGGGTCTCAGTAGAGGCCTGCGAATCTGTAGTAGCAGGTATCAAGGGCTGCGAAAACACCTCACTGAGTACCGGCGGACTGGCGACTAACTTAATGGAAGCATCTTCATCAGTTTTGGACCTATGTGGTCTGTCTCTGTCTTTATCCTTATGTTTTTTCAGAAGATCAGTAGTCGGATGGCTTAACGAAGCCATTTTGGAGTATGGAGGTGGAGAATGAAAGTATTTAGCTACAAAAATAGCCCGATGACGAATAGTTCGGGCATTGAACAAAGCACAAAACCAACAGCGAGGGACGTCATGGTCTGGGCCTAAACAGGTGACACAGTAAGAATGAAAATCTCTATGAGGTATTTGCTTTCCACAGTCACGACAATTGTTAATTTTTTCTGACATTGGTTAGAGCAAGAAAAAAGGATCCCCAACGGGGTACTTATCTTTTTTGAAGACTTCGGGTCTGAAACTTGAAAATGAAAATTTCAGGAGTCAGCCGACCGGCTCTTGCAAACTGCTTTGGGCACCGCACAGCAAAAAAGACTGATGTAACAGCGTTGGCTGCATGTTTTATACCCCTGACGACCTGACGTCATGGAAGAAGCGACAGCATCCAATGCAGAAATCCGAAGATTCTGGTATTCAGGCCAGCTGAGGGCTACCTGCAGGCAGATAACCCAAATGTGATGACTGCAACAGTGAAACATGAAGAACATCTGTGTGCTACTACTACAGATTTGAGCCTTAGTAATTTATTACTGAATTTTCCCATAAACAGTGTTACTGGTAAATTTCTACATAGTATAGTGCCTTAAACTATAGTATAAGTTCAATAGTGATATAATTGTCTCTGCTCCAGTTTGTGCTTCACTGCTCTTATATTTTGCTTATCATTTACCTGCTTGCTGCATTCTGTGTCTGCCCTATCCCCCCAAAACACATTAAGATAACGTTTCTGAAAGAGCTGCAATTTTGCCTTTATTTGATTGGATGTCTCTCTCGCTAGCCTGCTTTTCCTTTGAAAAATTTCCCCAACTATCCCACCCAGTTGCTGTTGTAGTTTTATAAGGTTGTGTCTCTGGCCTCCACCCCTTATAGTAATCTGATTTCCAAAGTCCCTTCCTCCACTCTTTCATTGTCTGTTGCATAAGCTATTTATATACTCTTCCCACCCATCGTTTTCCACAGATCCATGATACTGGGTGCCCACCCAGCAAGCCAGTGTTGCTCTTGAGTAAATCTCCTTTACTACATATTGTCTTCTGTTCACTTTCATAGAGCACAGCAACATTTAGATTCCTAGCCTACATTCCAGAAGTATTTTACTTGTATCCATTGCCATCCAGACAAAGTTAAATACCTTTGATTGCTAAATTTCACTTGCTTAAATTATTCTGAGTGATCGCAACTGTTTCCTGCCTTTATTATGCATTTCACTGATTTTTTTTGTAAAAAAAATTCTCTTCATCTCACTGTTGCTGCTGTAAGACTGTCTTGAAATTGCCTTCATCAAGGGATTTCAATCTAGCTGTTTAACTGGTTTGTAGTACCATTGCACTTGTGGGTCTCTTCTGTGATTTTACATTAGGAAGACTTGGTTTATCTATCTTGTGTCAGTAGGTGTTTTCCTGTTCTATATGAGTTGGGAAATACACAAAAGGACTTATAGTTTTGTCATTTTATTGTCCAGAGGGCTAATTAGTTGTTTTTCTGTTTTCTCTGTGCCGCTATAAATCGTGTCATTTAAGTGGGTTAGCAGTGCCTTCTATGGTAGAAAACACATAGAAAGCAAATATTTTCTGTAGAATGGTCCATAAAATTGCACCCTCTAAAACAACACTATAGAACAAATACCTTGTGCATTGACAAGCTTAGAGCAGCTAGTCGGGTGTTGAGTGGCAATCCCTACAGACTCAGTAGAATTCAATATTGTGTAAACTTTAAAATTAGAAGAATTTAGTACTGTTTAGCATAATGTGCCAAGTAAAGCACCCTTTTTAGTATGCACCAAAAAGCATCCTTAATAGCCTTCTAACCCAAATACACTTCTCCCTTGGAGCTCACCAATCAAAGGACTGGACAGTATGGTTATGTAATTTCCTAACTTTTCTGTTACCAGCTTGGTGGATATGGGCATCTTGAGACAATGTAGCAATTGTCTCATGTTTACCAACAACCACTTATTCCTTAAAGAAGCAGAGACAGAATGCGAGAGGTGTACTTACACAATTACACTGGAGGTGAAACTCACACATACAAGCACACTGTGCACACATAAGGATTTTGAAACCATGCACACAACAACCACCTCACATAATACACAACACCCATACTTAGATTAATGTATGCTGAGGCACTGAAAAGCAATCTTCCTATACAACAAAGATCGCCTAGACTGCCTGTTGTTAAAGCAATGCCTCAGGATGCCCAAAGGCACTCAGAAAAAACAACACATAACACCACACATACTGTCATTCTCAGTGGAGCCCCAAACACTAAGCTGCTAAAGCAAGCAATCACACTTCTTAGGACTCTTGTCATAGGGAACTGCATTGTAAGATATACTGATGACCTCTAACCAGGCTGAACAAGGAGAAGATAACTGCTAGTTGCTTATCTGAAGCCAGGATCCACCAAATCACACATGGTCCCAAGTCATTATGCCACAGGTACCAGTATGACTTCATCATAGTCCATGTACATGTAAATGACCTAAGATATACCTCCTTGGGCTATATGAAGAGAGATCATATGGAGCTTTCCGACTATGTGTCTTACCATCACCGAGTATGAGCAAAAAATGATTGATTTCAATAATTGGCTGTCTTTCTGCTGCCATTCTAAGGAGATTCAATATTTGTCAGCTTGGGAGGATATGGTTAACAGATCACATTGCTTTGTCAAGGATGGTCTGCACTTCCCCCTCTAGGCTTTGAAATTCTGGCTAAAACTTTATCCACCTGCACAGTGCCTATTTTTTACTTTAACAGCCTAAGAGCCCTTACAAGTCTAGCCAATATAACCTGATTTTACACAATATATGGCCCCTAGGGGCAAGAGGATGGCATGGATTTTTGCCTATGCCTTGAGAAGCTTACAGACTGCCCCTGTCCATAAGGGACATAGGCATTACCCCAAGTGTGAATTTATGATTCCACATCCATTGATCCAAACTCCATTTGAAGAAAACCAGGGAAGGGCTCTGCTTAATGTGAGTTGGAAGCCTGTTCCAAAGAAGAGGCAATCTCTGAAATACATATCTGTTTCTCCAGCATGTTTTTTTTTTTTTTGAGTTGCTGACAAAGTTTAGATCCCTAGATTGGGTGACCCTCATACTGCTTGTCTTGTGGATGTGTAGCAGCTCCATCAGAGCTGGATTTGTGAGTCCCTTGTAGGTCAAGCATAGGTCACCCATTAATAGTAAAGAGATAGGACTTTTAGTCTATCCACATAGGACATGCTGTTTACACCTTGTATTTTCTTTGTGAGAAACCTCTGAGGTCACTCCAGCTGCAGTAACTGCCCAGGCAAGTAAGTGCCAAATGGTGCATTGTACGTGATTATAGGTCTAATAAGGGCTGAGTACAGTGGGGCTATAATTCCCTTGGCTCTGGATGCCATACTTTTACTTATAAAGTGTGCCACATAGAAGGGCTTCCTCACCACTGCAGACACATGGCAGTCAAATTTTAGGCTACTATGTATCTGTGTACCTAGATTTCTAACCTCTGAGTCTACTGTTAGGGGTATGCTACAGATGTTGTAATTTGCAGAGGTATTTGACTTTCCAAATGGTATGATTACTATGATAATGCATTTTTTTCACAATTAGTTTTAGGCCATGGTTCTGGTACCAATCATTTATCTGATCTAGACTCTCCTGAAGGATAGCTACATTGTTGGGGGATTCAATGATTGCCCCTAGCTTGCAGTCATCGGCAGACTTTGTCATCCATTGGCCTTGACTTCAGAGAAGTATATTCTGTACAGGAGGGGTCCTAGTACTGAGCCCTGTGGCACACCACTAGTAACTGTCCTCTTACTGGATCTGGATTCACCCACTTTAACCACATGTGTCCTGTTCATGAACCAACTGGCTATCCATCTGGTGACACAAAGATTTATGCCAAGTTTTGTGAGTTTATTTATAATACCTGAGTGTGGAAATGGGTCAAATGACTTGGCCAGGTCGAAGTAGGCAGTATGTACTTGTTTACACCCATCCATGGTCTTAGTGATTTTCTCAAAGAAATCTACCAGATTCTCAAAGAAATCTGCCAGACTGATCTTAATGATCTGCAGTACCACCTAAACAGGTACTATTTGGAATCTAACACCGCGGTAGTGGTGCTGCGGTAGCGTTGTCGCTTCACAGCAAGATGTCGCGTTCGATTCTCAGCTAGAGCGTCTTCTGTGTGGAGGCATGCATGAATGGGCATGCCTTCATTGAAGGTTGTGCATCAGGGCTGGTAACTCGGCATGTAAAAATCCACTACGAAACATTAGTGGACCAGAGTTCCACTCTGGCGACCCGTAACCGGGATAAGCCGAAAGACACAACAAAAATCTAACACCAAATGGAAGAGGTTAATTCAAACACCAAAAAGGAAATTGGCTAGGCTTAAAATGGCCCACAAGGGCAGCTAACCTATTGCTTACCTATGAACCTAGAAGTATATACTGATAAAACAACAGTCTGGTAGCAGTAACACATTCATACACACACACACACACACACACACACACACACACACACACACACACACTGACAGTCAAACAAGAACTGGAAATAAATATACCTGAACCCAGGACTATGTACTCATAAGGCACAGATCTTACCACTGAAATACAATGCTACCTTATTATATACTTTTAAGGGCAATGTATACAGTTAAAACTCATAGTTTATTAAAGGTTATACTAAAATTTTAGATATTAGGCAACATTAATTTTAACTTTATCCATAAAACAAGTTCATAGGTTTATAGATGTTTACTAGGCTAATGACCACAAGGACCTTTTTAAGCCTAGCGATGCATCCCAAATCTCTGACAAGTTCTGATACCCTTGATAAGTGCAAGCAAGCTCCTGGGAGATTAACCATGTATGGGTTGCCTGTGTCCATTAAAGACATAGGTGCCAAACCAGGGATGAATTTCTGGTTCCTAGGCATGTATTAGGCTAGCTGCCATGTGGGCCATTTTTAGCCTAGTCAATTTCCCTCAAGGGTGAGATTCAAACTCTGTACTTTGTGTCTGTGAGGTAAAAATCTTAACCATAATGCCAGCCCGCAACCCATAAACCTTTTGCAGAGATCTAAGTTGCCATGGAGGAGATTATTCTACATTTCTGACACCATATTTTTATCAATTTAAATTAATATGTGTTATATGTTCATAGATTAGTACTAGGCTAACTGCCCTTTGGGCCATTTTAAGCCTAGCCAAATACCCCATGTGAGAATCAAACCCTGCACCTTTTGTTTGTAATGTAAACACCTTAACCATTATGCCAACCTTTCACTGGTATTTTAAACTCTGTCACTAATAAAAAGCTAACAAATACCAACAGAATTAAGCAGACTAGTTCATGAGTAAAATAAAAATTAATATTGAACCTTTATTTAAAAAGTTCACAAAAAAGATTCCATTATTTCACAAAATTCTTAAGTTGTTTATTATCAAAAAAGTATTGACAAATTGTACAACCAGGCAGACTGTAGTGACTAACTGCCATTTTTCAAATCACATAAGTTTGCTATATGAAAACAAATTATACAGTTACAAAAGAGAGATTGTTTATATAAATTTTACTCCAAAGAACTTCCTTTATGAAATTTGGCAGCTGCTGTGACTAAGAATGTGATAGACCCACTCCAGAGAAATGTCTAACATTTGTTAAAGCAAGTTAAAACAAGATTAGTACTGTACTAGTGCAACAAGTAGACACTTGCCTTTGGAAGACCAAAAGGCTGACATTCTATTCCTATTGCATGAGATTGGATTGCTGGGTTGATGCTGCACTCCTGAGTGTGTCATCCATAAGATGAGATGTTAAACTAAGGTCCCATCTGCTTTTGTTGGTGATAGCTCAGGTGAATGTAAAAGATCCCATGGCACCTATCAAAAAGGGGTATATATTATATGATCAAAGAGTCTACTCTTCGAACACATAATCATTGACAAATACACAGTGAATGCTGTAAACAGCGAACGGCTATGTCTGCAAATTTTTTCCTCAGGGAAAAAAATTCATGTGGCCATAAAAAAAAAAAAAACTTTAAAACACTGTGCCCCCCACCCCTTAACTAAATATACCAACTCTGAGGTCACTCTACATGGAAGAAAAGGGCAATTCCCTATAACAGCCAACTGAATTCTTTCCCCCAAGGAAAACATTTGCGGACATGGCCGTTCAGGGTTTACAGCATTTGCTATGCAGTTGTCGATGATTATGTGTTCGAAGAGTAGACTCTTCAATCACATAATATAGCCCATTGAAAAGAGTATTTTTTTATTTGTATACATACATACAACTCATATTTTTACATATTTACAGTATTTACATATTTTAACATCATTCAATATATTGATGTTTCCAGTTTTTAAGTATCCCCTACTCTTTTACCCCACAACAAAAAACATTTTTTCCAGTATTTCTGTCAATGCCCATTTTCCATTGTACCTGATTTCATTAAGTCTTTCATTACATATAGTTCATTTTACATAAAATATGACTCTGTCCATTTTCTTAGCTTCATTCTGTGATCCTGTCCCATAAAACTGATACTCTATCATGTCCATGTTTGACATTTCAAAATTTAAATAACTTTTAATCAAATCATGTTTACATATTTATTTCCACAGTTTTCGATTTCTGTCACATTTAGAAAACAACATGTTGTGTAGTTTCCAGTTCTTTACATTTATTACATATTCTGTACTGTTTTCTCTTTTATGGCATATTTTCCCCCACTGGTAATTTTTCTATGGACAACCTCCACAAAAATCATTGCATTCTTAATTCTTTTATAATTTCTGTATCTCATCATTACTGTTTTCTTCTGTGTTGTGTGTTCTTGTATAGCATTCGTTTCTAACTCGTTTTCAGTCCAAAAACTTACTCCGTCAAACCACTACACAAACACCACATATGTCCCTCCCAAATCTCTAAACAATAATCTCTCCTCCTTAAAACCAGTCCCAACCTCATATATAATGTCACTCCTTCTAAAACTAAAACTTTGCTCTCCCTCCTCTGACAACCTACCACCCACTTTCCTCAAATTAGCTGCTGAATCCATTGCTTATCCAGTATCTAGCTTGATTAATAGATCTATCCAGGAATCTAAAGTGCCAGATATTTGGAAATCCTTCTTCACCACCCCATTGCATAAAGAGGGGAAACTTTACAGATCCATCAAACTTTTGACCAATTGCCATCCTCTCTCCAAACTCATGGAAAAATGTGTACACTCTCAACTCCTTCACTGTCTCCTCCAACATAACCTCCTCACACCCTCCCAACATGGCTTCCACCCTAACACAGCACCTGTACAGCCCTCCTGTCATTTATACACACAATAGATGAAGCTCAAGACAAAACCTCCTAGTATCCAGCCTCTTCCTTGATCTCTCAAAAGCCTTTGACACTGTCTCTCACCCTTTACTTTTGATTAAAGTTTCTAACCTCAGTCTAGCTCCCTCCACCCTAACCTTCTTCTCTAGTTATCTGTCTGACAGACAGCAATCTGTTCGTTGGCTCTCCTCTAGCTCACCCTACCTCCCAGTAACCACTGGGGTGCCTCAGGGCTCCATCTTGGGTCCCCTCCTCTTCAACATCTCTACAAATGAACTATATACCTCCTGCAAACAATCAGTACTAGTCCAATATGCTGATGATTCAACGCTCATCTGCTTTTCCAATAACATCTCTGACCTCTACACGCTCACCCAGGACACCTTTCTATTTGTGGAAAAATGGCTAGCTGAAAATCTACTTATCCTAAACCCTAAGAAAACCAAACTTCTGTTATTCTTCCCCCGGACACTCTCTCACCTAAAATCTAACTTTCTTATCTCATCCTCCAATAACACCAAAATACAACCTGACTCCCACACAAAACTTCTAGGTGCCATCATTGACTATGAACTTAAATTCAACCTACACATTCTACAAAGTAAAAAGAAAACTCACCAAAAGCTAGGTATACTCTACCGACACCATAGATTCCTGACCTACGATGCCAGACTGTCCCTATCACAGGCTCTTCTTTTCCCCTCCCTTCTCTATGCCACCCCTATTGTAACTAATATTCAAACAACACTCAACTCTTTACAATGGCGAGAACTCCCACAACAACTTCTATCTCAGTTTCAAAATTATCCACTCCATACTGTATAAACCATTAACTTGCCCTGCCCTGCCCTCCTTGGTTTCCACTTACACACCAACTCGACCACTTCGACCTCTAACCAACAAACTCCTCAAGATCTACCAACCAAAAAAATCTATTGGTAGATTACTTTATAAATCCATCCTATCCCAGGCATGGAATAACCTCCCATCCCATTTACACTCCATAACAAACCCTTTACAATTTAAGAAAGAACTCAAACTTCACTTTATGAGGACAAAATGTTGTACTTGCCATGACCCTACCTAACCTCAGTACACTCTGTAGTACATACTCCAGTATAATATATTTATATTTTTCTTTTGAAATGTCTGAATTTAATGAGCACTTGTAATGTTTTTCCAATTGAATGGATTGTTTTTGAAATTGTTCACTGTACTTTTTGCATGTTAAACTAGTATGTATACTTTATCTGTATGTAACTGAAGCTTTTCTTCTCGGGTCTGCACTGAAAATGGGCTCCTGGCCCAGTTGGATCAACCAGGTTAACAAATGTCAATAAATAAATAAATAAATAATTTCATTTTAATTTCCTTTTTCATTTTCTTGTATTCTAACCACAAATGTCCTGTATTACCACATTTCTTACATTTCACTTCACATTTCTTTGCATTATGACATGCCTGATCACATAAATAGCATCTTTTTTGTCACAGTCATTAATTAAATGATCACTTTTTCCACAAAAATAACAAGTCTTTGTTGTTCAAGTACCTCACAAAACTTCTGTTGCCATGCACATTAATAATAATAATATGTGTATCACATTGTCATTTTCCATTTTTAAAAGTATTCCACATTCCCAACTCCCAGTCCTTAATCCTCTTTCATTATAGATTTAGTAGTATCCACCACTTTTTTGCATATTGTCAACAAATATTCTCACAATTCTTTTGATGCCACTTCAGTACTAAACTGAATCAAGATTCTTTTTTTTTTTTTTTTGCCAAAAAAAGGCTTACATAACATCATGGAAAGTCTGATTTCATTTTCATATGCCCTCAAAAAGTTTTCCATAGCCTGTCCAGTTTCAAAAAGTAAGTCACAAAAAGATTCTTTGTCAATTAAAATGAAAGCTCTTACCTCTTCAGCATTTACTCCCAGAGGTGCAATAATATTGCCCCATACCTTATATCTGTCCAGGCATTTTTCCTATTTACTGCTCACCTGAGCAACATATTTTTCTTTACTTCTTTCATCTCTGTCTTCTTCTTAGCTCCTTCTTCCTCTGTTTGAACATAGGACATTTTTCTGGAACCTTCTCTGTTTTTTTCCATCTCTTTTTCTTCCTCTTCTATTTTTAACATAACGCCACTCCAGGACATAGCAGTTCCACTTTCTAACTCACTCTGCTTAACTAGCTCCTCCAGATACTCATCCCACAACCCTCCCGATTGGAGGGTTGAAATACATTTTTCTGCTGTTTCTGCCATTTCAAACAGATTTTTCTGGAAATTTTCTTCTGAATCAATCTCCACCACTGCATTTAACTCCATCTCCTCCTCGATCTCCTCACCATCAACAGACAATTTTATACTTGCTCCCACATCACCTGAAAATATTTCTGGTAGCGGTTCTGCAATCTTTTCATTTTCATCACATTTAACTTCCAAATTGCCTTGGCCTCAGCAGCCATGTTTCTCCCTGTTCCTCCTGGCTGCCTCCACATCTGGACAGGAAACAGAAAGTCAGGATGTGTAACACCCAATCCCTTCCCCTTACTGCAAAGAGTAGGGGGAAGTTCCCAGATACCCTGGCTAAATTTCACCTAATAGTAGAAATACCACCTCGGGTACCTTGCAAAGAGGCTATAAGCCTTGTAGGACCAACCCAGTCAACAAAGAATAGTTCATAATTAAATAAAATAAAAGTTATTTATGCAGAGCAAAAAATATTATCACAAGTCAGGAAAGTTATGTATATAAATTCTGCTCTGAAAACCTTCATTAACAATCTCAGGAGCCTTTCTCACATCTTAAAGGAACTAAAGATAATCAGATTTAGTGTTACACCCCTTTACTTCTACTTTCTTGCTTCTCCTGACTGATACTAATATGAGCAAAGATGCGCAACACCCATCTTTGTGTCTTTGTATCACATGTGATTGTATGAGCTCTCTGCTCATGATTAATTGAAATCATTAGCTGTTTAAAAAGACTGAGGGAGGTGAAGTAGAAATCTAGCAGACGCTAATCACCAGGGATATTAAAGAAATAAAAGGGAAAAAAATACAATGCCCTTGCTTTACCTAGGTGCACACTGCACTTACTACCAAAAGCACAACAGAAGTTAATAGCCCATTGTCACTTTTTAAAGGTATTGGGTAAGACAAGTTGAAATCTAGAGCCACTAACCACCAGGGATGTTAAAGAAATAAACCAAACAAAGTGCATGCCCCCCTGCTTTATGTCAGTGCACACTGCACCTACTACCTAAAGCACAACAGTCCTGGCCATCTCGGTGCTGTGTAAGCCTCTGCTTTGACTCTGGAAATCAGCTGACCAGAATCACCAGTCCCTCCTCAGGACATGAGAACCATCTCCAGCCCTATACTTTCATCCCCTCAGGCTCTCCCAGTGCCAGAGTCCTTGGTCAAACTTTTGTAATATGTGTCATAAACAGAACGTTATCTCTCAATGCCATGTGGCTCAGCCATATGGATCAAGTTTTAAAATCAGTAGGCCTCAAGCCAAACTCTAAACTCAATAACCTTGTTAGCATGCAAAAACCTCATGACAAGTCATTCCTTAAGTAATTAACTTGATATGATGCAATACCTTTCCAAGTTCTTTACAAACTTGTTACACATAAAGATAGAAGGGTACTGCAGTATGATATTATTTGATTTGGTCGCGGAAACAAGACAGAAACTTCAAAATTAGTAAAATTTTGTCAAAGAAGCTCCAACTCACATGTTTTATGATGTACAACAACAAATAACACCACCAGTGGATACTAGTCAACAAGTGCTTGATGCCACATTATAGCAGAAAGTTAGACCAGATGTGTACAGATAAAAGCTTTTCAATGAAATACAAATGCAATATGCACAGACAACTGTATAGCCTGGTCTGGTCTTTCAATAAGGCTTGCTCTACACTTACAAGGAAACAATAATTTGGCTCCATAATGAAGTTTAAAAAACAGAAAATAAGCAAGGGAAGTAATTTTCTTTTTGCTTGTCCCTACTCTAAATTTAGCTTTAAAAGCCCCAACCCATCTAATCTAATTATACTGGCCACTGAAAGATCAAACTGGAAAGGCCTTCCCCTTAGACTCTTACAGCCTGTGTTAGCCTCTGTTTCACATCACCCCACTCAGTGTACACTGCAGTATTCAGAGTGTTACCACCCTCTTTCCAGCTTACTTTTGAAATCCATAACATCTGGGATTATACCAATCACTAAAGAGCTTGACCACTGCTTTTCAGGAATCTGTTGGGGATTAGTGCTTCTATTTTGCCTCTGGTGAGAGAAGAAGCAGGGGGACATTATATTATTTCTGAAGACTGCTGCCATATTTTCACATTATTTATTGCATTTTTCTGCATTTTATCAATATAAAATGTATTAGTTTATCCTTTGCCTAGCTGCTGCTAGCGTGCTTTAAAATTGCCTTTACTGTATTTGATTTACTGCACTTGCACTTCATTATTTAACTGATCACTACTATTTTAATGCATGTAACAGTATTTAAAGTATTTCTGGTGAAAAAATTGCCCGTCTTCTCTAAATGTTGCTTTATAAACTGTTTGCATTTAACTTGTCTTGCTATAGGGTGATCTGGCCACGGAATAAGTTGTTTAGTTATTGCATTTAACTTGAGGGTTCCTTTTTGTTGTGTTTTTATATTAAGAGAACCAGAGCATTCATCCTGTGGAAGAAAGTGTTTTTCTGGTCTTTCTGAATTGGGAAACACCCCAGAAGAGCTCAAAATATAGTCATTTATTGGCCAGAGGGCTCAGGAGTTAGATGTCAATTTCTGTTACTATAAATTTGGAGCATTTGCATGGCCCTTTGCTCAGTTCTACAGAGCTCAGCAAAGCTCAGCATCCTCACTCGTGATTGAGAAGTGTTTCCATTGTATCCAGTGTAATCTAGGCAAAGATAAGTTGTTATATTTGATTTATTGCACTTTGTACTTCATTATTTAACTGATCACTACTGTTTTACGGAATTTAAAGAGCATTAGGAGAATTTTTGGTGAAAAATTCACCTGTCTTCTCTAAGAGATGCTTTCTAAACTGTTGGCATTAAAATTGCCTTGCTGTAGGGTGATCTTGTCAGGGAATAAGTTGTTTTATTGTTGCATTGAACTAATGGGTTCCTTTTTGCTGTGTTTTTACATCAAGAGGACCAGATCATCCATCTTGCAGCAGAAGGTGATTGTTTGGTCTTTCTGACTTGAAAAGCACTCAAAATGACCTCAAAGTATAGTTGTTTATTGGCTAGAGGGCTCAGGAATTAGATTTCAGTTCTTTCCTGTTGCTATAAATTAGGTTTGTTTGCATGGCTCTGTGTTCATTTCCACAGAGCTCAGCAAAGCTTGGCATCCTCACTTGTGATCAAGAAGTGTTTCCACTGTATCCAGTGCCATCCAGGTAAACAAAAGTTATTGTATTTGATTAGCTGAACTTTGCCCTTCATTATCTAACTGATCACTGCTGTTTTACTGCATTTAATGAACATTTGTAATTGCTTTTGGTATAAAATCGCCCATCTGCTCTAAGTGTTGCTTTCTAAACTGTTTGCATTTAAATTTCCTTGCTGTAGGGTGATCTAGCCAGAAAAATAAGTTGGTTTGTTTTTGCATTGCACTTGAAGGTTCCTTTTTACTATGTTTTTAAATTAAGAGAACCAGTTCATCCATCTTGTAGCAGAAGGTGTTTTGCTGTTTTCTCTTAGCTGGGAAGCACTCCAGAAGAGCTCATAATGCAGTTGTTTACTGGCAACAAGGCTCAGGAGTTAGATTTTTATCTTCTTTTCTGTTGCTGTGAATTAGGCACATTTGCGTGGAGCTGCAGACTGTGCAGTAGCAGCTGGCTGTGCCCTGTACAAATACAAGTGCTTGGATAGTAAACATTACGTATATAACTAATATTAGGACTGTAAACTGTAACTTAGTGAAGAACTGCATGGAGTTAAGCTTAGAGCACAGAGCTTGCTCATCTAACAGCACTAATACCATATCTTAGCACTATCTAACTGTAAATCCTTACCCTAGCAACCACCCTAGGAGATCACTTTACAATCCAGTCCTCAAACCATAATAGCTTGCCCTAATACAGTTCCAATCAACATGGATAGAATATGGGCATCCTGAGATAATGTAGCAATGGAGTGCTTTGGAGTGATTAAGTATCAGTTTTCTGTACTTTCTTGCTGTACTTAACTGTTTTCCGCCTAAACGCAGATTTTCCAGCATTTATTGTGATATAAAAGCTTGTTTTTTTCACATATTGTACTTATTTGACTGCCTGCACTTTTAAAAAGTTGTTTTTTGTTTAAATGATTTGTTTAACTGTTGGAGGCTACACAGTAAAGTGTGATAGCTTTTTCTGATTGTTTGTAGTCGTTTAAAGCTCAGCTTTGGCCAGCTAAGAACTTGGTTATATTCAACTGGACGTATAAGAGAATTTAAGTACCTTTATCTGCACTTTTTAAAAAAAAAAAATACAGTATTTAATTTGATTTAAACTGTGTTGAAGGAGTGTTGAAGGAATATATAACTGAAGTTATTCTGCTCTTCAGTAACTTGAACTGAAGCTAGTGTTGGCTGAATTTTGTTATTTGCTAGTAATTACAGGTGTGGGGTAGCCACATTCTTTGATTTCCTGTCCTTGCATATTTAACTGGTGCATTGTGAAATATTTCCTGCTTTTAAACCTCAGCTTTGGCCAGCTAAGAACCTGGTTATATTCAACTGGACGTATAAGAGAATTTAAGTACCTTTATCTGCACTTTTTAAAAAAAAATACAGTATTTAATTTGATTTAAACTGTGTTGAAGGAGTGTTGAAGGAATATTTAACTGAAGTTATTCTGCTCTTCAGTAACTTGAACTGAAGCTAGTGTTGGCTGAATTTTGTTATTTGCTAGTAATTACAGGTGTGGGGGTAGCCACATTCTTTGATTTCCTGTCCTTGCATATTTAACTGGTGCATTGTGAAATATTTCCTGCTTTTAAACCTCAGCTTTGGCCAGCTAAGAACTTGGTTATATTCAACTGGACGTATAAGAGAATTTAAGTACCTTTATCTGCACTTTTTAAAAGAAAAATACAGTATTTAATTTGATTTAAACTGTGTTGAAGGAGTGTTGAAGGAATATTTAACTGAAGTTATTCTGCTCTTCAGTAACTTGAACTGAAGCTAGTGTTGGCTGAATTTTGTTATTTGCTAGTAATTACAGGTGTGGGGGTAGCCACATTCTTTGATTTCCTGTCCTTGCATATTTAACTGGTGCATTGTGAAATATTTCCTGCTTTTAAACCTCAGCTTTGGCCAGCTAAGAACTTGGTTATATTCAACTGGACGTATAAGAGAATTTAAGTACCTTTATCTGCACTTTTTTAAAAAAATACAGTATTTAATTTGATTTAAACTGTGTTGAAGGAGTGTTGAAGGAATATTTAACTGAAGTTATTCTGCTCTTCAGTAACTTGAACTGAAGCTAGTGTTGGCTGAATTTTGTTATTTGCTAGTAATTACAGGTGTGGGGGTAGCCACATTCTTTGATTTCCTGTCCTTGCATATTTAACTGGTGCATTGTGAAATATTTCCTGCTTTTAAACCTCAGCTTTGGCCAGCTAAGAACTTGGTTATATTCAACTGGACGTATAAGAGAATTTAAGTACCTTTATCTGCACTTTTTTAAAAAAAATACAGTATTTAATTTGATTTAAACTGTGTTGAAGGAGTGTTGAAGGAATATTTAACTGAAGTTATTCTGCTCTTCAGTAACTTGAACTGAAGCTAGTGTTGGCTGAATTTTGTTATTTGCTAGTAATTACAGCTGTGGGGGTAGCCACATTCTTTGATTTCCTGTCCTTGCATATTTAACTGGTGCATTGTGAAATATTTCCTGCTTTTAAACCTCAGCTTTGGCCAGCTAAGAACTTGGTTATATTCAACTGGACGTATAAGAGAATTTAAGTACCTTTATCTGCACTTTTTAAAAGAAAATACAGTATTTAATTTGAGTTAAACTGTGTTGAAGGAGTGTTGAAGGAATATTTAACTGAAGTTATTCTGCTCTTCAGTAACTTGAACTGAAGCTAGTGTTGGCTGAATTTTGTTATTTGCTAGTAATTACAGGTGTGGGGGTAGCCACATTCTTTGATTTCATGTCCTTGCATATTTAACTGGTGCATTGTGAAATATTTCCTGCTTTTAAACCTCAGCTTTGGCCAGCTAAGAACTTGGTTATATTCAACTGGACGTATAAGAGAATTTAAGTACCTTTATCTGCACTTTTTTTAAAAGAAAATACAGTATTTAATTTGAGTTAAACTGTGTTGAAGGAGTGTTGAAGGAATATTTAACTGAAGTTATTCTGCTCTTCAGTAACTTGAACTGAAGCTAGTGTTGGCTGACTTTTGTTATTTGCTAGTAATTACAGGTGTGGGGGTAGCCACATTCTTTGATTTCCTGTCCTTGCATATTTAACTGGTGCATTGTGAAATATTTCCTGCTTTTAAACCTCAGCTTTGGCCAGCTAAGAATTTGGTTATATTCAACTGGACGTATAAGAGAATTTAAGTACCTTAATCTGCACTTTTTTAAAAAAAAAATACAGTATTTAATTTGATTTAAACTGTGTTGAAAGAGTGTTGAAGGAATATTTAACTGAAGTTATTCTGCTCTTCAGTAACTTGAACTGAAGCTAGTGTTGGCTGAATTTTGTTATTTGCTAGTAATTACAGGTGTGGGGGTAGCCACATTCTTTGATTTCCTGTCCTTGCATATTTAACTGGTGCATTGTGAAATATTTCCTGCTTTTAAACCTCAGCTTTGGCCAGCTAAGAACTTGGTTATATTCAACTGGACGTATAAGAGAATTTAAGTACCTTTATCTGCACTTTTTTTTAAAAAAAAATACAGTATTAAATTTGATTTAATCTGTGTTGAAGGAGTGTTGAAGGAATATTTAACTGAAGTTATTCTGCTCTTCAGTTATTCCCACCCACCCTCCCTGTTTTTGTTTTGGTGTTAATCTTAGTGGCATTGAAACTGCCCGCCCCTCAGCCTGCCTCTGGGCCCATCTCATTTGCTCACTCAACTGAGTGCAGTGAGATCATATTCTGATTTCAGGCGCTCCTACTGTGTACAAAGAGAGCATCTGGGAAACAGAAAAAAAAATTAAGCTTATTTCCTGCCTTTCTTGTTAAGTGGTATAGACTATTTGTAGGCTTCTGAGCCCCCAAGCCTTTCTGTGTTTGAGGGAAGCCTTCTAGCTTGTTTTTTTTTTCTTATAACTAGCCAGTTTTCTAGTTTCAGCACTCAAATCTGTTTCTTTGATCTCAGCACTTGTTCAGATAAAAAAAAAAAAAAAAAAAAAAAATTTCATCTGCTTTTACTGTACTTGTGTTTCTACCTACTTCATTTTACTTTTGCATCATCTTAAAAATACTCAATTGTATTTATTACTGCTTGGTGTAACTCATTCTAAGCCTTTTGGTTTAAACACTTGGGCTTCGGACCAGTTAGTTGTTTTGCACTGAGAGGGTTTGTGGTCTGCACTGTTGTGGCAGAACAGGTAGCTTACATCCTTCTAGGTTGAGAACTGCTGATTGAGGGCTCAGTGTCTGTTATTCTAAAAGTGTATTAATTCTGGTTTAAGCACTTGGGCTTTCAAGCCAGTTATTTTACATTAAGAGGGTTCGTGGTCTGCACTCTTGTGGGAGGAGAGGCTGGACTCTGCCCTTCTGAGCTGGGAATTTCTGGTTAAAGGCTTATAGTGCATGCATATCTGAACTGTTTCTTACTGAAGTTGGTGCGCCTTGTTTGCTGTGGCATAGAATGGATTCGGACCTGCTGGATCTAGCTTTGTTTGTGTAACTTGAGCACTAATCCAGACATTCTCTAAAGTATTCAATGGTATTTATTACTGCTTGGTTGTAACTTGATTAAAGTGTAGCTATCATTCTAAGTCTTTTGGATTAAGCACTTGGGCTTCAGATCAGTTGTTTTACATTAGGAAGGTTTGTGGCAAGCACTGTGGTGGCAGGACAGGTAGCTTTCATCCTTCTAAGTTGGGAACTGCTGATTGAGAGCCCAGTGTCCAAGTGTATTAGTTCTGGTTTAGGCACTTGGGCTTCAGGCCAGTTATTTTACATTAAGAAGGTTCGTGGTCTGCACTCTTGTGGGAGAAGAGGCTGGACTCTGCCCTTCTGAGCTGGGAATTTCTGGTTAAGGGTTTATAGTGCCTGAATATGTGAACTGTATCTTACTGAAATTGGTACACCTTGTTTGCTCTAGCATAGACTAGATCCAGGCCTGCTGAATCTAGCTTTGTTTATATGCTTGTTGTTTGTTTGCTTGTTATTTCCCTGGAAGCTAATTCCACCTAATACGCAACTTCTCAGCGCTTCTGTGGATCACTAGTGATATCTGCATTGCTTACTGTACTTATTTCCTTGTTTCACTTGAAAGAAAGTTACTGTTTGTCATTTTTGCATTTAGTTACTTGTAACACATTGCACTCAAGTTACCTGGCACTTGATCACTAAAGCAATTATATAAGTCAGCACTAAAAATTAAAAGCACTACACCCTCACTCCCCACTGGCCCTTGTTTTCAATTAAGGATTTCCCAATATTATTCTAGCATGTCCAAAGGTCAGTTGTCAATCTCCTCTCCGGTCCAGCTTGTGAATCTGGGAATCTTGAGGCAATGTTATAACTGCCTCATGTACACAGACAACCCTCTCCTCCTCCCACATAACACAAATACTTGCGAGAGATGCAGCTATTTAGCCAAACTGGAGGCTGAGCTCTCTCAACTCAGGACTGGCAAGACCAGACAGGAGGAGAAGGCAACTACACACACCACAAAACCAGCCTCACATAATGCTACCACTCCACTGAATCAAACACATAAACACACGAAGACATACTCGGAGGCTCTGAGTAAAAATTTACCTAAACAGCAGAGGCCTCCAAAGCAGGCACCCAAACAACTGCTACCTCAAGACACCCCACAAGCAACACATAAACCACAAAAGCAGTGTGCAAAGCAGTCACAGCCCTTAAGGCCAAATACAACACCAAACATACTTGTCATAGGTGACTCCATAGTCAGACACACTGACGTCCCACTCACCAGGCTGAACAAGGAGAGGGTCACAGTAAGCTGCCTATCGGGCTAGAATCCGCCACATAACACAAGCACTGGGTCACTCCACAGCAAGTACAAATATGACACAGTCATTGTCCATGCTGGTGTGAACGACCTGAGACGTACCTCCCTGGACTACATGAAAAGAGACATAGAGGAGCTCTCTGATTATGTAGCCCAGGCAGGTATGACCCAAACCCTGAGCAGTATCCTTCCTTCACCAAGAATGATGCCACAATATAGAGACAAGATGATCAGCTTTAACAATTGGCTTAATGTCTGGTGTCATTCAAAGTGGATCCAGTGTCTGTCTGCCTGGGATGACATGCTTGACAAGCCACGCTGCTTCACAAGGGACGGCTTGCACCTGTCACCCCTGGGATTCCGGATATTGGCTAAGGCTCTTGCCACCCCCATAGTGCCTTTTTTAGGCAAGGCTCACATTCTAAACCTACCACCCTAGAAAACAAAAATGGGAAGAAACTGCAAGTAATGCTGCTCAATGCCAGAAGTCTAAATCTCAAAATGCACACACTCGAGGCCCTTCTCAGTATGGAGAACATCGATGTCTGTGCTGTAACTGAAACCTGGTTCAAGGCTCCTGAGAGCACCCCAGCACTATTAGGTTTTACCTCATATCATGCGTTCCAGCCCCAAAACCCGGACCACACCACAAAAGGAGGGGGTGTATCCATATTCATAAAGGATACCCACACCTCCAGGTTGGTGGCAACGCATAAGCTCGGAAACCATCCAGGTGCAACTAACCATAGGCAAAACTGCTCTACAAATTGTAGCATGCTACAGGCCACCCTCTCAAACTCAGGAACCCCACACAGCCTTCCTGAAGACACTGGAGGGTATAAATGTATCTCCAAACACCATCATATTGGGTGACTTCAACTACCCGAATATAGACTGGGAACATTACTCGAGCCCTAACTTTCTAGCCCAATGGTTCCTGGAGTTCATAAATTCAAATGCCATGGAACAGCTAGTCACTGTTCCCATGAGAGGAGAAAATATACTAGATCTCATTGTCACAAACATGGGGACAAAATGCTCCACACCGGAAGTATATCCCTCATTGGTGAGATCTGATCATAAACTAATCTCACTGGAAATCCACATCCTGCCCCCACCCCAAACAAAAAAGACCATAGTGAAGAACTTCTCTAAAGCAAAGTTCACACTACTCAAGACTGGTGTGGTATCCTTCAAGGCCCCTGAGCCAGTGGAAACCACAACCCAAGCTGCGGAAGCCCTTACAAATGCCTTCTATGAACACCTCCAGGACTGCATGGATCAGGCAATCCCAAATAAATCCAAGACTCTTTCCACAAAGGGCAAACGTCCAGTCTGGTGGACCCCAGCCATTAACAAACTTTACAATAAGAGGAGAAAGCTATTACATGATAGAACAAAATCCATAAAAGGGAAGTCACCCTGATCTTTATTAGTAAAAAAATACGAGCACTCATAAAATCAACTAAGGCCAATTTTGAGAGAAAAATTGCCATGGATTCAAAGGACAATCATAAGGCCTTTTTCAGCTATGTTAGGAACCTGGGTGGAAACTCCCAGATATGCTCAGAATTAGTCCAAAATGATACAAAATCACTGAACCCACAGACATTGCCAACATACTGGCAGACAGGTTCAGTGCAAACTTCACCTCCCTCTCCCCCCCTAAAGGAGAGATAACTATCCCAGCCGAGTGTAGCCTCCCAGACATCTCAAATGCGCAGGTGAAAGCTGCTCTCTCTAAAGCTAAAAACACAGCATCAATGGGACCGGATGGTGTCCCCGGCTGTGTGCTACATGAGCTAAATGAGGAATTAAACCTGCACATAAGGCAGCTGTTTAATCTCAGCCTTACCACAGGATATGTGCCCAAGGAGTGGCGTACGGCAACTGTGGTCCCACTCCACAAAGGCGGCGCCTCTATGGACCCTGGTAATTACCGCCCCATAAGCTTAACAAGTCTAGTCTGCAAAGCTATGGAGAGGATCATAATGGAGCTCATAAACAAGGATATAGGGGACTTGCAGACATTGGACCCGACCCAGTTTGGCTTTGTCAAGGGAAGATCATGCCTTTTGAACTTGGTCGACTTCTTCGAAACAGTCACCAAGGCCATTGATGAGGGAAAGGCAGTCCATACAGCATACCTTGACCTTGCAAAGGCTTTCAACACAATACCCCACTCGGGTATTGTAGAAAAACTTACCAGCTTAAATGTAAACCCATATGTCACAAGATGGGTTGCAAACTGGCTTAAGGACAGAACCCACAGGGTTAGAGTTGCTGGCGCTATGTCAGACTCCAAGCCAGTCACAAGTGGTGTCCCACAGGGCTTGGTCCTTGGCCCCCTATTGTTTGGCATCTACTTCTCAGAAGTACAGGCCAACACGGGAGGACTTTGGCTGACAAAGTTTGCAGACGACTGCAAACTGGGCCATAGTGGAAAGTGCATCGGACACGGATATCCTTCAGAAGGGACTCACGGAAACAGATAGCTGGTGCCAGAGCCATGGCCTGAAGTTAAACGCCAAAAATGTATAGTCATACCCTTCGGGAAAAACAAGGTAACCCCAAGCTACCATATAGGTGGCAATCCACTAAGCACAGAAGAGGTTATCAGGGACCTGGGGACCCAGGTTGACAGTGGCCTTTCTTTTGGCACTCACGTTGCTAAAGTGGTTAGAAAGACCTTCTACATTGCCCACCTGATCATGAAGGGATTCACATCCAGATCTAGTGAAGTCATTGTTCCCCTGTACTCTTCACTTATCAGACCAATGATCGAGTACAATGCCCCATTCGGGATGTATCTCACCCGACATCTGCAGCAATTGGAGAGACCCCAAAAGTTCCTCACCAAAAGGATAAAGGGACTCCAAAATCTGTCATATGCTGCCAGATTGAAGAAACTCCAGCTCTATTCAGTCGCATACCGTCTGCTCAGAGGTGACATGTGCCTGACATACAAGGCCATGTCCAACCCGGAATTAATGGACATGCTCCACCTCAAAAATCCAAATCCACCAAAACCACTAGAGCAAGCGACTTAAACCTTAGCACGGATATAAATAGGATGTGCTGGAGGGATAGATTTATCACTCAGAGACTCCCTATGCTGTGGAATAAAATCCCGGTCCATGTGAGGCAGAGCACCTCGCTGACTCTGTTCAAGAGAAATCTAGACCTGTGGATGGGAGATCGTAGGTTTACCCCGGGAATCATCTCTGTGTCACTGCTGGACAGAGGCACAACAAACTAATGGGCACAGTATTTTTTCATATAAGGGGTGGCGTAAGCCACAAAAATTTGGGCTAGGCTTATAAATGCCTTAGGGCAGATAGCCTAGTATAAACCTATGAACCTAAGTGTATTTTTTACTGTTTTTGCCTTATCTTTTCAAAAAAACAAAAAGATTCCTTGATCCCGCCTTTCTAAGCTAGACTGCGGTGGTGATGCTGCGGTAGCATTGTCACCTCACAGTAAGACGTTCTCCTGTTCGATTCTCAGCTAGAGCGTCTTCTGTGTGGAGACATGCGTGAATGGGCGTACCTTCGTTGAAGGTTGTGCGTCAGGGCTGGCAACTCGACACATAAAAATCTACTGCCAATCATTAGCAGACCAGAGTTCTGCTGTGGCGACCCCTAACAGGGAAAAAGCCGAAAGACACAACATAGTCCAGTTTTCAGGCTAGTGCTGAATGCAGGGCTGTGATACTGGTTTCTGAGTTGCCCATACCTTACTTGGATAGAAGGAAGTTTCTCTGTTCACCTGTGAGAGAGGGGAGCTTTGAGCAACCTATCTGTCTCTGGAGGAGTGGTTCCAGCCCAGAAGTTAGTAGTTTATTGGCCATTTTGGGCTAATTTCTATCTCTTTCATTTCCCTACTATAAAAAACATGTTTGCATGGTTTTGCGCACCGGGCAGTGCTGGTTACTAACGGTTAAATTATTCCCGGCTCCACTGAGTCTCCTCTTCAGTTGTTCCCTTGAAACTAGTCTAACTCTCAACCTAAGCACTCAGAAAGCATCTTACAGCCCAGCACTTCTCAGACCTAATAGCAAGCACTAATATACCCTGATACTGATTGCCCAGCAGGGCAAGGCTCTTTATACACCCAGCACCAACCAAGTGACTAAGCAGCACACACTACTATTAAGCCATGACCAAAGGGCAACTTCAGGTGCACTGTCCAGTCCAGCTGGTGAATATGGGTATCCTGAGGCAATGTTACAACTGCCTCATGTACACAGACAACCCTCTCCTCATACCACAAAACACTGACATATGCAAGAGATGCAATTATACAGTCAAACTGGAAGCTAAGCTGTCTCCACCCAAGACTGGAACAGACAGTCAAGAGGAGAAAGTTAACAATTGCACCACCACTCCAGTCGCACACAGACCTACTAAAACAGCACTGGCAAAAAATTCACATAAATACACAAAATCATACTCGGAGGCTCTAAATAAAAACCTGCAAACGCATCAGAGACCTCCAAAGCAGACACCCAAACAACCTGCACTTCCCATCACAAACCAGACAACACATAAAACACAAAATCAGTGTGCCGCACAATCACAGCCCTTAAGGCAAAATAACATACCTAGCACACTAGTAATAGATGACTCTATAGTCAGGCACACTGATGTCCCACTCACTAGGGTGGACAAGCAGAAGGTTACTGTTAGCTGCCTGTCGGGAGCCAGAATCTGCCACATGACACAAGCACTCAGGTCACTCCAGAACAAGTACAAATATGACTCTGTCATTGATCATGTTGGTGTGAATGACCTGAGACGTACCTCCCTAGACTACATGAAAAGAGACATGGAAGAGCTCTCTGATCATGTAGCCCAGGCTGGTATGACCCTGAGTAGCATCCTGCCCTCACCAAGAATGATACCTCAGTATAAAGAAAAAATGATCAATTTCAACAATTGGCTAAGCTTCTGGTGTCATTCAAAGGGGATCCAGTGTCTTTCAGCCTGGACGACATGCTCGACAAGCCGCATTGATTCGCAAGAGAAGGCTTGCACCTGTCACCCCTAGGCTTTTGAATACTGGCCAAGGCTCTTGCTGCCCCCATAGTGGCTCAAAGGTCAAAACAACCTCTGTAAACAGCACAATTAACAAAAACTAAGGGTTATGCTACTCAGTGCCAGGAGTTTAACTCTCAAAATGCATGCGCTCGAAGCACTCCTTAGTATGGAGAACATTGACATCTGTGCAGTAACTGAAACCTGGTTCAAGGATCCAGAGAGCACCTCAGCACTACTGGGCTACAACTCATACCACACGTTTTGGCCACAGAACACGGACCGAAACACAAAAGGAGGGGGTGTATCCATATTCATCAATGATACCTATATGTCCAGGTTAGTGGCGCAGCATGATACCTCTGAGATCATCCATGTGCAACTAACATTGGGCAAATCTGCAATGCAAATTGTGGCCTGCTACAGATCACCCTCCATGACCCAGGACCACCTTTCTGGAGACACTGGAAAACATGAAGGTCTTACCGAACACCCTGATATTGGGCAATTTCAATTACCCTACCATTCACTGTGAAAACTACTCCAGTACAAATTCCCAGGCCCAGTGCTTCCTGGAATTCATCAACTCAAATGCCCTGGATCAGCTGGTAAACTCCCCTACCAGAGATGAAAACATATTGGACCTGGTCATCACCAACATGGGCAACAGGTGTTACACACTGGAGGTCAACTTGTCACTGGTTAGATCAGACCATAAACTAATCACTCTGGATATCCACACCCCACCACCATCCCCAACTAAGGTAACCACAGTAAAAAAATTTTCTAAAGCAAACTTCACCTTACTTAAGACAGAGGTGGTAAGTTTCACAGCCCCCACGCTAAAGGATAACGCTGCCCAAGATGCAGAAAACTTTACAAATGCACTCTATGAGCACCTACAAGGATGCATGAATTGTGCCATTCCTAGCAAAACCAAGACTCACTCCTCTAAGAGAAGGAAACCAGTTTGGTGGAACCCTGCAATAAACAGGCTATACAATAGAAGGAGGAAAATAGTTCAGAAAAAAAGCAAATCCCAAGAAGGAAAGACATCCCTGATCAGTATCCGTAAGAAACTAAGTTCCCTCATGAAATCATCCAAGGCTAACTTCGAAAGAAAAATAGCCAAGGATTCAAAAGATAACCACAAAGCCTTCTTTAGCTATGTTAAGAATCTAAGTGACAACTCGCAGATATGCACTGATCTAGTGCAAAATAACACAAAATATACGGAACCTACTGATATTGCCAACATCCTGGCAGATAGATTCAGTGCAAACTTCACCCCCCCCCCGTCTCACCTCCAAAAGGGCCCACAACAATACCGGAAAAGTGCAGTGTCCCAAAAATCATAGACACACAGGTGAAAACAGCCCTTTCAAAAGCCAAAAACACAGCGTCAGTGGGACCAGATGGTGTCCCGGGCTGCGTCTTGCACGAACTACAAAACAAACTAACCCCCCACCTAAACATGCTGTTCAACCTCAGCCTCTCCACAGGCTATGGGGCGATAGTTACCAGGGTCAGTTGTGGCCCCTCCTTTGTGGAGAGGAATAACCATTGCTGTGCACCATTCTATGGGCATGTAGCCTGTGGAGAGGCTGAGGTTGAACAGCATGTTTAGGTGGGGGATTAGTTCATTCGGCAGCGCATTATCATGGAACTCATTAACAAAGACATTGGGAACCTCCAAACACTTGACCTGACCCAGTTTGGCTTTGTTAAGGGCAGATCATGCCTACTAAACCTGGTTGACTTCTTGGAGACAGTCACCAAGGCCATAGACGAGGGAAAGGTGGTTCACACAGTCTACCTTGACCTCGACAAGGCTTTTGACACCATTCCCCACACGGGTATTACAGAAATACTCACCAGCCTGAACATAAATCCCTAAGTCACGAGATGGGTTGCCACCTGGCTTACAGACAGAACTCACAAGGTAAGAATAGTGGGCTCCAGGTCTGACTCTAAAACAGTCACAAGTGGTGTCCCGCAAGGCTCGGTCCTGGGACCCCTACTGTTTGGCATACACTTCTCAGAAATACAGGCAAATACAGGAGGACTATGGCTAACCAAGTTCACTGATGACTACAAACTGGGAGCCATAATTGATTCTCCGGCTGACACGGACATCCTCCAAAAGGGCCTTACTGAGATGGACACCTGGTGTCAAAGTAATGGCCTCAAGTTAAAATGCCAAAAAAATGCATAGTCATCCCGTTTGGGAAAAACAAAACACTCACAAATTACCACATAGGTGGCAGCCCCCTTAATACGGAAGAGATAATAAGAGATCTGGAGACCCAGGTAGATAGTAATCTCTCCTTTGACAATCATATTGCCGAAGCAGTTAGGAAATCCTTCTATGTGGCCCATCTAATTACTAAAGGGTTCGCATCTAGAAATAAAGAGGTTATAGTGCCCCTCTACTCGTCACTTATTAGACCCATCATAGAGTACAATGCCTCATTTGAGATGTACCTCACAAGACACTTCCAACAGCTGGAAAGACCACAAAAGTACCTCACCAAGAGGATTACTGGCCTCAAACATATGTCCTATGCAGCCCGACTGAAAAAACTTCGGCTGTACTCAGTGGCATATCCCTTACTCAGAGGTGATCTCTGCCTGACTTACAAAGCCATGTCCAACTCAGAATTGATGGACTTGCTCCACCTAAAGAAATCCAAGTCACTACGAGCCATGCACTCTAGTGAGCTAAACCTCACCACAACAATAAATAGAACATGCTGGAGGGATAGATTCCTGTCACAGAGACTCCCCATGCTTTGGAACAAAATTCCAAATTACATCAGGCAGAGCCCCTCACTAACACTCTTCAAGAGAAACCTTGACGAGTGGATGGGTAACAGAAAATACACACCTGCGATCACTTCATTGGCTCTGCTTGACAGAGGATCAGTTAATTAATCAGTGGGGCGGCGAAAGCCGACACACTCTGGCTAGGCTTATAAATGCCCTCGGGCAGATAGCCTAGTACCTACCTATGAACCTAATTGTCTTCTGTTTACAGCACCCTTTTATTCCTTAAAGAAATTAACACAATATGCAAGAATGTTCATACACAATTTCCTTGGAGGCAAAAATCCTAAATTCAAACAAAGTTGTCAAGAACACACACACTCTAAATCCACCACACTTAGTGCCTACCACACACATAGACCATCTTATGTTGAGACACTAAAAAGCAATCTTCCCTAACCTCAATAACCTCCTAAGCCAACAATCGCGATGCCTATCCTCAGCAATCTCTAAAACACACAACAAAAGCAAAACCAAACACCACACATATGCCTATACCCAATGGACCCCCCCCCCAAGAACAAAGCTTATAAGGCAAGCAAACTCTTTACCTAGGACTCTTTTAATAGTGGATTCCATTGTAGAACACACAGATACTCCACTCACCAGACTGGACAAGGAAACACTAATGGTCAGTTGCTTACCTAAGCCAGGATCCATCAGGTTACCCGTGCTCTCACGTCAATACACCACAGGTATGAGTATGATTCTATCATAGTCCGTGTGGGTGTAAATGATCTGAGATCTACCTCACTGGACTATATGAAGAGAAACATTATGGATCTCTCTGAATGTGTGTCTCAGATAGGTATGTGCATTGCATTGAGCAACATTCTAACTTCACCAAGGATGATGCCACACTATGAGCAAAAATGACTGACTTTAACAATTGGCTTAGTTTCTGGTGTGATTCCTGGTGATTCATTATACATTAGCACGGGAGGACATGGTTAACAGATCATGTTGCTTTGCCAAGGGTGGCCTTCAACATGCCCCTCCCTGTGCTTCCGGATAATGGCTAAAACTTTATCCACCCCCTTAGAGATTTTTTTAGGTAATGCCAAATTGACAAAACTACCAACATAGCAAATAAAACCCAAAGGAACTCAAAAGTGTTACTGCTCAATGCTAAGAATCTTAACAAGAAACTTCATACCCTACAAGCTCTCTTCACTTTGCAGAATATAGACATCTGTGCCATTAACGAGACATGATTTAAAGCTGCAAAAAGTATTCTGGCAGTGCAACTTTCTTGGGTGGTGTAAGCCAGGGAACCTTGTTGGCTAGGCTTACGTATGCCCTTGGGCCAATAGCCTAGTACCTACCTATGAACCTATGAACCTATAAGGCTTCAGTGCCTTCCACACATTTAGACCATCAGCTGCATGACAAAGACTAAAGATGAATGTGTCTTGATTTACATTAGCAACAACTACAATACCTCTCGGTTGGTTAAACAGGATGATGCCCTGGAGTTTGTTCACATGTAAATCACCATAAATAAAGTCTCTTACCATATCCTAGCAAGTTATAGGTCACTAGCTATGCTCCAAGAAACCCATAACTCAGACTTACTGGAAGCACTCATCATCCAACCAAATACTCAGTTCATGGGAGACTTTAGCTACCCCTCTATAGACTGGGAAACATATACTGCTTCCAACTTTCAGGCACAACATTTCCTGGATTTTATTAACATAAATACCCTTGACAGATAGTGCACACTCTCATCCAGACGTTCAAACATAATGGACCTAGTATTCACCCAGTATGGGAAAGCATTGTTCCTCCTACCTTGTCACGTCCTTACTGGTAAAGAGGATCACAAAGCTGTCTCCTTCTAAATAAAAATGAACTTGGAAAAACACAGCAAACTTTGTAACATTTAAGAACTATTCTAATGCAAACTGCATCCTATTAAGCAACAGTTTGTCAAAATTTAGTGCCGGTCTGGACCCCGGGTTCACAACAACATATGCAGAATTGTTCACAAAAACCCTATACAACCATGTAAATGGCTGCACAGAGGCTGTTGTATCTACTAGAAGTAAGCCCAAAACAAACTCCAAAAATAAACCACACTGGCAGAATTCTAACCTTGACAGGGTATATAACAAAAGTGAAAAAGTCATGGCCAAAATCAGAAAAGGCAAGTCTCATAATGACAACAGCTAATTAATTAAACTAAACAGGAAACTAAGAGGACTAGTTAAATCCAACAAGGCCAATTATGAGGTCAAGCTAGCCTTTCAGGCTAGGACAACCACAAGGCCTTCTACGGTTATGCCTGAAACCTTAAAGGTAACTTCATAGATGCCCATTACCTTTATTATATTGAAATTAAAATATAAAAAATGTGTGCACCTATGTGAAGTGTCTGGTCACTGTGATGTTACTATCCCAAAATCTACTTTTATGAGATGTGGTATTTCAGATGAAATTGTGTCTGATAATGGATCACACTTTATCAGCCAGGAATTTTGTGATTTTGCTTAATGCTGAGAATTTAAACATATTATATCTTTTCCCACTCTAATATCATCCACCCCATCCAACTACTACCTTTCTTTCACCTCCACTAACTACCTTGATGATAGAAAGCTCAGATGCTCATAAGCCTAGTACTTATTATACAGCAGGAACTTCTCATTGTTACATTTGTTAATGCCTGTTATGTACTTCACAGATAAAGATTCTAGTTATCTACTGATGTACTATGTTCTTCATCTGTAAATATGTTGTAAGTAATTTCTATGTTAAATTGTTAATCGCTATGTAATCCAATGTAACTACTGTCTGTTTATTTTACTGTGGAGCTTTTCTCCCCGGGCCTCCGCTGAAAATGGACCCACGTCCAGTCGGACACTCCCGGTCAACAAATTTTAAATAAATAAATAAATAAATAAAAATAAATTTCCTAGATATATGCAGGTTAATAGTCAAGTATGAAGAATGATTAAAAAATCTCATGAAAAAATGTGTAATTTCTGAGAATGCAGACTACCTACCAAATAATAGTCAATAAGAAATGGATACCCATGACCATTTCTCTACAGAAATTTACCTCTCCAAGGTGTAGAACACTATCTTGCTCAGCTACTAATGGGTAGATGCTTTAAAGCTAAGATACTTGCTTTATATTCTTTGCTTATTCCATACAGTCAAAGAAATGTCATTGATTCACTCAAGGAGTGGCAACAGAATAAAGTATGACTGCAACATATTAGCAATGATTCTACCAGATTCAAAGAAAAGAGAAAGCGTAAAAGTAAGGATTTACAAATATTTTGCAGTTAATGTGCAAAAATGTCATGCCAACTATGGGTATGTACAGGATTATGCAAAGGATTAAATCTGAATAGTTTCTTGCTCATAGTACCAGTAATGAAGGGGTTTTGTAGCGTATCGGTCACTCAATAAAGGTATCAAAGGCCAGCAGAAGCAATAAGTAAGCAGAAGCTTTACTTCGGAGTTGCTACAGGTTTTAGAATCAGAATAAATTATTTTTTTCACTTCTGGCCTATATTGTTCAGCTGGTGGTTGACAGTACTGATGTGAAAGGGGAGCTCATATAGTGATCTGCTCAGCGCTGGAGAATTTAATGGCACCATTACAGTAAATGGCTTCTGGTGTTCAGTTGACTACTGCTAATCATGGCACTCAGCTGGAAAATTTAAACATTACATTATCTCAGCACCAGGCAGAGTTAAATGCGCAATAGGCCACGAGTGCTAATCATTTGAGTCATATCCTGGAATTACAAATGCAACTGCAAAGGTTGGAGACAAAGATAGAAGATCTGAAGAACCAAGCCCATAGGAATAAACTTAGATTCATTGCTTTGCCAAAAAATGTGGAAGGAGTATACCCCATTGCATTTATCAATCACTGGAGTGGGTTGTTGTAGGAATAGGCCAAGAACCAGTCGTCGATTGAGCAGACAGGATTAACAGTTGAAATAAAACATTCAACCTACCTCAATATCCAATCTTTAGATGTACTGAGTTTAATGAAAGAGAGGCGATTTTAAGAAAAGCAAGAGGGAAAGGCCCCAAGCTGTTAATATCTGACTATCAAGTACACATTGTACCAAACTACAGTGCCTCATTGTACAACACATTAAAGTTGAGGGTGCCTTATATTATATTGTGCTGTGATTTGCAGTTAATCTGAGATTCCCATCCATACTATGAATTCCAGGAGAGGATCAGTACTTCCAATTTCACTCTCCTCTTCAGGCTGAGCAATTTTTGAAAGAATATAATCCCAATCACTCAGCCATGTATGCGGAAGCCATATAAATGAATAATATTTTTACCATGACAGGGAAGATACATGACAGAACAGTCTCTGTTTTACCCCACTAAGCACCCAAGTGGAAAGAAAAGGAGAGACCTTCTATCCAAGATGCGAAAGGATAGGAGCAGCAGGTTAGGGACAGCAAATTAAACCCTGTTCTCTGTTACCCCCAAAATGTTTAAGCCACTGACTAGTGCACAGGGAGGGGGCTCAGAAAATGTTGAAATTGAGGTTCAGTTCACACAAAAAATTACTGCAGAGGAACTTAATTCTATGGCAAGACACATTGCAACCTGCAAATAAGACGGCACGAAGGGTCAATGCATCATGAATATTCTCACTTACTAGACTTAATTACCGTAAATAATGGATCAGTATTGGTACTTGTGATGGACTGCAGATAATGAAGGAGCTGATATGCAGGATGAAGGGGATTGGAGGGGTACAGTTAACAACAGGTTCTGCTAAGCACAAAATGATGTTGTTGTTTGGTTAAACAGTATATAACTAATGAAACGGTGTGTTTGTGTTTGTTTGAATGTCACTGGGTGGAAATCCAGTCACCATTTATTTCATTTTTTTTGTTTTGCTGACTACAGAGACTATGATAAGTCTCATTCAGTCTGCATTACACCTGTAATGTTGACAATGATAGATGCATAGTGTGCAGTTTCCCACCTGTGCTTCTGCTGAATCCTTTTAATATGGGTAGAATTAAATTTTATTTATTTGTTTGTCTTTGTTTACTGGGAAAGTCCAACTAGGTGATATCCATTTTCAGTGAGGTCCATGGAGAAAACTCCATTTGTTTACATTGTTTTATACTAAGTTCCAGATAAAAGCAGAGCTGTACATTTCTATTTACATTTATACACAAACAGTAGTTACATTTATACATTCTAAGATGTTACAGAGGTGGAAGTTACTAAAGAGAAAGCCCACGTTCAACTTAATGGATTATACAGGCAGCAGTTATATATAAAAAAAATGTTTAGTCATTTCAGTGAGAGGTTGAGAGTATTCTGTTTAAGGAGAGTATCATAAGGTGAATACTAAGTCTTAACCTTGTGATGAGCATATGCAGGACCAGAATTGATTGAGATGTTGTTTAAAGCAGTAGTTTAAAACTACTGAGTTTTTCAGAGACAATGCACAAAAACTGACACATCTGACCTACAGGAGTTGCTGTCTTCCAATAGGCATCTATCTGGTTCATCTCCTTCATTTTCCTCTTTCCAATTAAGTCAGCATGTGTCATTACTTGCAGCTAAATACCATTGTTCAATGATGTATACAGAAAGAGCTACAAGTGGATATTAATGATGGAATTGAGAGTGCATATGTTGAATGGTATGGGATACCCGTTGATTATATTCTTCATAGAGAGAGAGAGAGAAGTGGAGAGACTTATGCTTGTTATTTTTAGTTGGTAATGTGGTGTCTCTGTTTAGACATTAAGGAGGCAAGTAACTGGTCTCCTTGGGAAATCTGCAATCAGGGTTACATGGTATACAATGCACTGTTTTTTGGCTTGTGCAGACTATTGTAGTGTCTTTTTTGAGTGGTAAGCTTTAAGAGGGGGTGCAAAGCAGAGTTGTTCCTTTGGTTGTGATCTTGCCCTAAAACATATGTTTAGGAGTTTGTTAGTTTGTTACAGTTAATACACTGATGTTGATAAACATAATATTACTCCAAAAGCCAGTACTCTATAAATAACATATATGATCAGGCTAACTATCCTAAGAATCAGTTTAATGCAATCAAACGTATATCTTGGAATGTTAATAGAATATCTACTGGGATTAAAGCCAATGGTATTTACCCACTTTGAGCAAATTAAAAACAAAACTGTCTTACTGCAGAAACACAAACTATTTACAAAATGGAAGGGATAGAGAGAGAAAGAGAGAATTTTCCACTGAGTCATCTTCTAAGATGGGTGTGGTCATCTTAATTTACAAACAGCTATGCTGAGTAATCCAGGATACCATGAAAGATAGTCATGGATGATGGATTGTGGTTACCCTGAATGCCCCAGCAGGGTTTATTATGTACATTTTTATGGCCTGAATGAAAATGCCCTGGTGCCACTGAAGGATCTTCAGAAGATTATAGGGTATTGTCATAGGAAACATCAGTTTTAACTGGTTGGATGAGTCCTCAATGTCATAGTTCTTGACATAGGATACTGGTGTGCCTTATTACACTCCCTAGAGTGGGGAAGAATTTAAAGGGCTGATGGAGAACCACTAGTTAATAGATTTTTGGGAAGTGTTACAACTCAAATAACTTGATTATACTTAATCATCTAAAGGGACTGGCATTTACCTCAAATTTTTGATTGATTAACAAGGGGTACAGAATTTCTATCTCAGTCCTGGATCACAGTTAGACCATTCCATGGAGGTTGTTAAGTATGGTCTTATGATCAAGAATGGTTTAACCAGATAATGAAAATTTGATCCCCTTTTGTTGCTCAACATGTTGACCAACATGTGTCCATTGTTGCAAGAAAGTCATATTGAACAGTTTATAAACAAAGGGATTGTGTCTAGGTAGAGGGGATGTCATTGTCCCCTTTTGCTCAGCACTCATTAGGCCAATCATTGAATATAATACCCCCTTGGCATGTATTTGTCCAGACATATGCAGTAACTGGAACAAGAGGATATAAGACCTAAATAACATGTCCTACATAGTCCGACTTAAAGTCCTGTCACTGTACTCGTTATCCAACATCTCCACTTTCTCCCCTACTATTCAATTTGGCAGTGTCGGTGGTAGGTAGTTACTTATGGGAAAATTTTCACACATGTTGATATTAGATGAGTATAACTGTAACTTGACTCTAACAACTTTGTTCACAGATAATTGTGCAGTAGGGCGCTGCAATCTAAACTAAGAAGTGAATGCAGTACTTGGGACTCTAGATAGGATTTCAGAGGTCATAGGATTTAGTGTGAAAACAGAGAAAGCTAGTCTGTGCCCATTAGTATAGTTCCAGTTAGAAAAGAAAATAAGGGGTGTGGGATTCTTATATAAGATTGCATACGTTTGTAGCAACAATTGTGGTCGTAAAAGGCTGACAGCATTACTGATGTAACTTCAACATCCATAAAGAAATGAGCTTGAATGGATGAAGCTTGTAGAAAACATTGAACAGTAGTATCTGTGAGGAATAGTGCAGATAAATGAGGAATATAGAGGAACAGATCTTTCTTGGATGGGAATAGTTAACTCTAGCATGATACAGGCAATGTTAAATGTATCTACTACATCTACATAGTGAGTAAATCTGTAGATTATGTTCAGAGTTATTTGTAGTTTGTAGGTGTTATAGGGGAATGAAAAGTCAACAGGCAAGGAACATAGTCAAGTTTTGGAAAAATAATATTTCTACTAGTTGCAGAATGAGCCTTGGGGATGAGGAGATTTTGTAAACAAGTCTTAATTGATTAAGTACTGGGAAAAAGAGAGTTGGTTAGTATAATAAGTAAAGGTTAAACAAACATAGATCAGGCCCATAAGCCTCAGAAATTACTACAAATCAGATCAGTGATGGTTAAAAAAATATGTAGATGTGTTCCCGGGAAGTGCTAAAATGCATAGAATGTGTTTTACCACATTAATGATGAGTTTGTTGTTACAGCACGTGCCCAAATTTAACACATCTTTTGGAATTCTTGCAGGAAGCTATGAAGTGAGATACTTGAGCAAGAAAAACACTACTAATTTGCTAGTATATAGGGTAATGTTTAGTATATCATGTATAGAATGTGTAGCATCAGTATGTAATGAAAATAAGGCCTAAATAGAGCCTTGAGATCTCAGAAAGAGTAGTATCTATATCAGAAGAGTTGAATGAGCCCAAACCTGAACCCAGAAAGTACTGTTTGATAACTAATCAGGAAACCATATCAAAAGACCATTTCCAAAGCTTGATAATAGTGGACTGCTTTGTAAGAAGGAACAGTCAGCAGTTAAAAGCTTTCTTGAAATCAGTAAAGGTTCATCTGCTAAAACCTTTGACAATGTTAGTATTGACTGAGTTACTAGGGTTGAAGAGGGTTTACATGTCAAAATCAAACCAAAATTCATTGTTGTCTGTGTGGTTATATACCATATTGTATTTGCATAGTTAACAATTAAAGGGTAAACCAGTTTTTCAAGCAATTTAGCTGGGTTACATAGCGATGAACTGTGTCTAAGGTCATCTGAAGAATTTGAGGAGAATGTTAGGATATTGAAAATATAGGAGCATTTTTCCAAGATTGTGGGAGAAATCCAAAGTTCAGATATAGACTGTAGAAGTAAGTTGAGGGCTTACAGGTAATCATAAGCCATTTTAACTCATTCAAACCTAAATACCTTTTTGTATATTTGTAATCCACACCCATATCTCCTTATGGTGTCTAGAACTTTTTTGGGTATGGTTTCTATAACTAATGACTTAGCGTATAATAATAAGTAGTATTAGAAAGGGCAAGGAGTTATTAAAAGAATGGCACTAAGATTGTTAGGCTAATATGTCCTGATGTGGAGAAATTAATCTTTCCCACTTGTTATTCATATTTCATATTTTTATATTTCTGTTCATATTTCATAACTATGAGGCCCACATTTTATTGAGGTATATGGTGTGAAACACCAATGCTGGAGACAGGACAATTCACTGAAAATGCTGGTTTATATCACACTATGCTGGAAATATTGCTACTTGTTTATTAGTAATTATGAAAATAAGAAATATTCACTTAAAACTGTTGCATGACAGGTGAAACAATATATGTGGTTTAAGAGAACTGTTTTTGATGTTTGGACTGTAAGTTCAACATCTTAACAAATATCCACTAGTATTTGTATTGGTAATTATACCATAAAATATATGTTTTCATATTTCTGTAAATGTCTCAATAAACATGCACTTATAGAGGAATTTCTTGTCAAGTGAAAGCTTATGTCTGGTTAACATATGTTTTAACAACAGATGTCTAGGTTGTATAGTTTTCAAGATAATAGCATGTTCGTGAAAGTTTAGAAATATATAATTTGGGATTTGATTGGATTATAATTTATAGAAAATACTATGAAAACATTGACTACTATCACTGCAAAAATAGTTCTTACTAATAACGCTGCTATTTGTACAGTTTTAATTGCTTTTATTGTTCACAGAATATTTTCATTTGTTTATCTTATTCTTTTTAAGTTTATTTTCAGAAAATGCTATGGAATCCAAGATCTGTGTAGGCTATTAGAGGTGTGACACTCTACACCACATAGGTGTTAATATGGCTAGAATTAATTGGGTGGGGGTGTAGCACAAGGTGAGAGTTTATGAAGCAATTCTCTAACAACAAATGTGGTCTTAATTGGCATATGAGTAGGGAAAGTGACAATTGGTTGAGGGCTGTACATGAAAGAAGTTGAGCAATGAGAAGGAATAGGCTAAAGATTAAATGTATAAAATGGCTTTTTATGTCCTTAGATGAGTTCTGTTATAGCAACATCACATTACAAGTCTGTAGTGTTTTGACTTGAACCTGTACACTTTTAATACAAGTTCAGAAGTGCATATGCTTATTAAAGGAAGAGAATTTTTGGCCATTAAATAACCAAGACTTTATCTTTTTAATGACAATTCTATGTTATTTCTTAAGTGTTTTAATATGTTCATAAACAGAGGGCATTAGCAGATTTCTAAGATTTATCCATAGATTTCTTGAACTTCTGACCCTACAGGTTATGACAGGGGAAGCAATGTTTTGGATATGTAGTAGAGTGGAGGTAAATATCTCAATGGTAATGTTTACATATGATGCCATATAAAAGGATAACAATTGAAGTGTAAAAGTTATTAAGGAAATGCAGTTCCTTAAGGCTTGAGATGCATTTACTGGCAATGGATACTGAGAGAAAGAAAAATATTTAACCAGAATGAGGAAACAACACACCTGGAAACTTATTAGGCTGTGACTAGATGGTGTCAATGCAGTGAACTGGAAAGTAGCCAGTCTTAAGTCTGAGTAACAATTTGTAATTAAACTAGCAGACAAAGATCATGACCAGACCAGAGAGTAACCAGCAGAGCTGTTCTTGCTCTGGACCAAGAAAGTTAAGATTAATGTCACCTAGAATTGTGAAGTTGTGCTATGAAAGACAGAGCTCCATTGGGTTAAAGGGTGATGAGAGGATATATGTAAAGGGAGGTGGAGGAGTTCAGATCAAGACCAGACAGAGTTTTGTGTGTCTTCCTAGAAAAACTAGTATCAAGAATTCGTTTGAGCCATGTTCATCATGTGACATACAGTAAGAAATGATGGAAGAGAGCCTGCTCCCATAGAGCAGAGGGATAAAGCACTAACTATATCCAGGTGATCTGAGTTCAAATAACAGCTCAGTGCTTGATGGTGCAGGCAGGGAGGATGGCTGCATCCATCCTGGGTGGGAGGTATGTATGTATATATGGTCAAGATACACTCATGTATTTTCATTTCGCTGGTGGAGACTGGAGACTGAAGTAACAACATCATGGAGCTGCCTGAAGGTAGGTGTGGTGTCCTGCAGATATCAGCCCCTTATGGAAGTGAGGGTGGGTCAGTGCTGGCACCCATTACACAACCATATTTCAGAGTGTTACTAGGCATGCACTGAGATGAAGAAGAAATTTGCAAAAAACACTCCTAGGCAGCAGTGTAATGTTTCCGCAGGACAACTTGATCTCCTGTCTGGCCCTGTGCTATAGTTAGAGCAAGTCAAAGAGAAATGGAAAGGATTTGTGGAGTCAGCAATTGAGGACAGGCATTGGGACAGCTTATGGTCAGTTGTGAGGGAACGAAAAATAGCTCCCCTAAAAAATGAAATCATTGAACAGGATGTTTTATTGGTAGAGCAGCACCTCACTCTCACCCGTCCGAGTACCATGACTAAGAACAAAATGACACCAAACCAAGTTTTCTAAGACAGTATGAAAAGTAGCCTAAAAAAGAAAAAGAAAACTCCAAACCTGTTTGAAACTAATTTATTTATTTATTTATTTGTTTATTGGCATTTGTTTACCAGGGAAGTCTGA